>NC_136958.1:40542082-40584582 GCF_032717465.1 Coenobita brevimanus | reverse complement strand
CCTTCTTTTTCTTTCGTTAGGGGTGACTTTTCCAAATATCATATGTGGCTTGGACTCTCCCACTGCCAAACACACACACACACACACACACACACACACACACACACACACACACACACACACACTCCTAGAGCTGAATATTATATCACACACACACACACACACACCTAGAGCTGAATATACCCAGTCGTAGGCAAGACACACACGCACACACACACACACTTATAGCAGCTGATCAAGTAGAGTGTATCAACGACGAATCACGCTGACAGAGAGGTGAGTAGAGAAAGTGAGTGAGCGTGAATAAGGGAGTGATAAAGGAGGATGGATAGGAGTGAATAGAGTAATAAGGGTCAGGGAATAAGAATGAATTAAGGTGTAATAAGTGTGATTACCTGTGATGCAATTAAGGAAAGGTGTAACACAGAGAGAGAGAGAGAGAGAGAGAGAGAGAGGTGATCTAGGAAGAGGGAGGGTGTATGAGAGAGAGAGAGAGAGAGAGAGAGAGAGAGAGAGAGAGAGAGACGGGGGGGGGAGACAAGAGGTGATCTAGGAAGTGGGAGAGGGAGAGAGGGAGGGAGAGAGAGAGAGAGAGAGAGAGAGAGAGAGAGAGAGAGGGGGGGTGCGGAAGAGGTGATCTAGGAAGAGAGAGAGAGAGAGGGGGGGGGTGCGGAAGAGGTGAACTAGGAAGAGGGAGGGTGTATGAATGAGAGAGAGAGAGAGAGAGAGAATGAACTGCATAAGAAGGAAACGAAGGAGTAAACAAGATGGTGAGTCTGGAAGAAGGAAAAGAAGATGAATAAGTAGGTGAGTAAATGAGTATGAGATGAACAAGGCGATGGTGAGATGAGTAGGAGGAGATGATCCCTATGGTGAGTCGTGCGTGTGAGATGAGTGGGGAGGAGAGTGAGAGGGTGAGAATACGTGTGTGTGAGAAGGTGATTAGGTGAGGAAGAGGAGTGGTGTGGAGAGGAGTGGAATGGTGTGGAGAGGAGTGGAATGGTGTGAAGAGGAGAGCAGAGAGGAGAGGAGAGGACAGGAAAGAAGAGAAGAGAAGAGAGGAGTGGAGCGGAGAGCAGTGAGAAGGGTAAAGAGAAGAGAGTGGAGTGGAGAGAAGGGAACAGGAAAGGAAAGGAAAAGAGAAACGAGGAAAGTGAAGAAGAGAAACAGGAAAAGAGGAGAGGAGAGGAGAGAGAAGAGGAAAGTTGAGGTGAAAATGGAAGTCCTATGCATGAGTCACTACAAGGAAGGATGAGTCAGGGATGAAGAAGGTGCTAGGATATTTATAAGATAGATTAACAGATTATCAAAGGCGATGGAGATAATTACAGTTCCAAAAGAGTTTATCACAAAATCCCTAAGTCAGTAATGAGAAGGGAGGGAATTATAGAGACTGACTAGGAGAGACGGCAAGAGGCTGAGTAAGAGAGGTGAGTAAATGAGTCTAGTATTAGTACAAGGCGGTGATGCTGTGAGTGAAGAGAGTAGCGAAGATTGTGTGATAAGTACGGCGAGGTGAGAGGCTGAGAAAGAGGGATTGGTGAGTCAAATGGAGAATTAAGAATGAGGCGGGGTGCTGAGGAGAGGAGAGGAGAGGAGGAGAGGATAGAGGAGAGATGAGGAGAGGACTCCGTAGGTTGAGTCACCGATGAATGAACGGTGAGACAGCAATTAAGAAGAGTGAATAACATGGTGAATAAGAATATCTATGCGAGGCCGTGGACTGATGCGGTGAGTGAGAGGAGAAGAGACGAGAGAGGAGAAAAGAGGAGGGGAGAGAAGAGGAGGGGAGAGAAGAGAGGAAGAGGAGAGGAGGGGAGGAGAGGCAACGGTAGGAGTGAGGCGGTGAATAATTAGGTGAGTCGAGAGTACCTGTGCGAGGCGGTGGAGTGATGCGGTGAGTGAGAGGAGAGGAGAGGAGAGAAGAGGCCGGGTGCGAGGTCTCGGGTCTGTCTGTGTGGCTGGCTGGCTCACTTCACCCAGGCGCCACGCAACTCCCGCCACCACCACCACCTCCACCACCCCGCCGGCACCGCAGAGGGAGGTGAGCTCAAGGGGGTCCCAGCACCATCTTGACCCCTCCTTCCACCGACCTGTCCCGCCTTGTCCTGCCGCCGGAAGCACCTACGCACCTACCTACCTACTGCCTTCCACGCTGCCATGCCCTACAGTCCCGCCTTGTCCTGCCACGCTGCCCTGCCCTCAGCTGCCCTACCTTGCCCTGTCCCCGGAACCAACCTACCTACCAACACATCCACTCACCTCTCGTTCCTACCACACTACCTTGCCTTTACCTGTCCTGCCTTGCCGTCACCAACTCACTTAAGCCTGACCACTTATCATCACACCCTTACCTTGCCTTACCTATACCTGCCTGCCTGCCTACCCACTCATTCCTACCACACTGCCTTCCTTCCTTCCATCCTTCTTTCTTTATTTCCTTCCTTCTTTCTTTCCTTCTTTCCTTTTCTTCCATCCTTCCTTCCTTCGTTTACTCCACTATGACAAAGATCTCTAATCCATTCCAGCTTCGTTGATGGCCAAATGTAGTCATACTAGAAGGTTATTTGCACTAGTAACCAAGAAGACTCATTCTCAAGACTTTATATGCGAGTTACCAAATTTGTCCAGTTCCCTCAGATATAAACCAACCACACCACATTATCTCCACTACCACACCACACTACCCCACTACCACACCACAATACTGCACCACCACACCACAATACTGCACCACCACACCACACTACTCCACTACCACACCACACTTTTATCTCCACTACCACATCACACCATACACTATCTCCACTACGACACCACACCACACTTAATCTCCACTACCACACCACACTACTCCACTACAACACCACACTACTCCACCACCACCACACCACACTTCAATTTCCACTACCATACCATATTCTCCCCACTACCAACACCCTAACTACTTCCACCACACAGCCTCCTCCACACTACCACCACCACACTTACACTCCCACCTTTTCCACCTGTTTATCACCACATCAGCTCCACTACATTCACCACAGTCCAATTATGCTATAGCACTTTCACCTTAACTTGGCCCAGATTTTCGTACTTTTGCAGCTTATTTCACGTAGCTCAGTGGCAGATAATGACAATACTACGGCTCTGCATCCTTCCCGTAGCACTTCTTCGTGACTAGCATTCTATTCTAGTGTTAAAATATTGCCACAGCTCAGCATATAAGATGAAGGGATGGTAACTTTAGGCCAAGTTAGAGTGAAAAGGGTATAGGTGGAGTTCTTCGTCCATTTGCATCTAATTTTTCGTATCTCAGTGGCATAAGACAAGGCTAGACTAAACACGCTTTCCATAGCACTTCTTCGTGACTAGCACCATAATGTTAATCTATTGTTATAACTCAGCATTGAAGAGAGACGGAATTTTTTGGGTCAGTGAAATAATACCAGTACCTTACTATTTCCAAATACCATCATACCACCACATTACCTATACCACCACACCACACCACCTATACCACCACACCACACCACCTATACCACCATACCACACACCACCTATACCACCACACCACCTAACCACCTATACCACCACGCCACCTATACCACCACACCACCTATACCACCACGCCAGCTAACCACCTATACCACCACACCATACCACCAATACCACCACACTATCATACCACCTACAGCACTCACGCCACACCACCTATACCACAGTTACACCTCACCAAATCCACCACAGTTACATTACCACACTTGTTCTCGATTACCCACACCACAAGTAATTTCTACCGCAGTAATACCACCACACCACCACAGTTACCTACCCAGCCTAGTACTCATCCAAACAAACGCTCTCTCTCTCTCTCTCTCTCTGTAACACTGGTCACTTGCCTTAGAAGAGAGAGGCGATGTACACAGAAGCGAGGTGTGAGAGTAAGTGTTCCTCTCTCTCTCTCTCTCTCTCTCTCTCAGGCCTACACGAGCATCAGGTTTTACGGCCTTGTTGCAAACCTCCCCCTCCCCCCCTCTCTCTCTCAGGCCTACCCACAACTAATTTTATGGCGTTGCAAATACTCCTTCCTCTCTCTCTCTCTCTCTCTCAGGCCTCGTTGCAAAAATTCTCCAGGTCAGTGGTTGAGGAGGGTCAAACTCCGCCTATTATTCCCACCTCTCTCTCTCTCTCTCTCTCTCTCTCTCTCTCCCAATCTTATGGCCTCGTTGCAAATACGCCTCTCTCTCTCTCTCTCTCTCTCTCTCTCTCTCTCCCAATCTTATGGCCCCGTTGCAAATACGCCTCTCTCTCTCTCTCTCTCTCTCTCTCTCTCCCAATCTTATGGCCCCGTTGCAAATACGCCTCTCTCTCTCTCTCTCTCTCTCTCTCTCAGGGACTAATTATCAAGCCCTAATCACGTTACTAAACCACTCATTAGCAAACCTTAAGTACCTAATTAGTTCACAAACCCTATTCATACAGCTAATCACACCATCCCCAATCAACAGGGAGAGATGAGACTAATTACGATGCTCTAATTACTTCAGGGAGTGATATAACGATGCTCTAATTACTTCAGGGAGAGATAGGAGACTAATTACGATGCTCTAATTACTTCAGGGAGAGATAGAGACTAATAACGATGCTCTAATTACTTCAGGGAGAGATGAGACTAATTACGATGCTCTAATTACTTCAGGGAGAGATAGGAGACTAATTACGATGCTCTAATTACTTCAGGGAGAGATAGAAGACTAATTACGAGGCCCTAACCACTTACTACACACCAAACAAGCCATTATCTCAACTACCTAACTGACCAACAATTGCCCTTCCTAACAGCCTATGGATTTGATTTGTTTTTCCTTTATCTGTTCAGCTTGTTGGATTAAAAAAGGGATGCTCTTATCCCATATAATAATAATAATAATAATAACAAGAAGAAGAAGAACAGAAGTAATAATGATAATAATAAGAACAGACGTAAGAATAATAATGCTAATAATAATAATAATAATAATAATCAAAAACTCGCCTTTATAATTCAATGCAGTAATCACACTAGGCCGATCCAACTCGTATTCTCGTGTGTCATTCAAGCAATCTACGTCGATAGTAAAAATAAGACGCAAACCAAGGGCCACTGAGTAGTTTGGAAAATAAATCGCTAAGGAAGAGGTGTTTGGGAGTCTGTATTTTCTGTAACATGATGCACTGAATTTATTGTATTTTTTCTCTAACCTGGCCATGATTTTCGTCCTTTTGCAGCTAATTTCACATACCTAGACACTGCTACGGCTCTATATCCTTTCCACAGCACTTCTTCGTGACTAGCATCATATTCCAGTGTTAGTCTATTAGTATTCATGATGGAGAGATGACAAACACTGCTACACCTCTGCACCCTTCCCATAGCACTTCTTCGTGACTAGGCGACTTATTTTGTTGCCTACAGACACCTTAAACTCCACTTTTTATTATTATTATTGTTTTGGAGAGTCATCATCCACTCACTTGATGTAGTGTTGCAAGCGGCAAGTGGGGAAAAAAAAAAAAAGTGAAATTGTTGTCTGTAATCCAGGAAATCATTTACTTCGCTGGGTGGTAACCATATCGCCGTGACGCTTGGTGGTTTAGTGGGTTATGGCGCTCCAACGGGACTGATCCTTTCAGGGTTTATGTCCGAGGAATGTTTGGTGTTTATTGCTCACATAATGCCGCTCAGGGACGAGGGAGGCTGGTCACTCCTTAAATATCGGGAGTAGCCTAGCCCCGGGATCTTACGCGCCTGATGGAACAAGAAATAATTGGATGATGACTGAATGGATGGATGTATAACTGTGTATGTGTTGTATAATGAATGCTTTATTGTATGTGGTATGGTGTATTGTATTTGTGTATGTGTTGTATAATGTATGCTGTATTGTATGTGGTATGGTGGTATTGTATTTGTATGTATGTGTTGTATAATCTATGCTGTATTATATGTGGTATGGTGGTATTGTATTTGTGTATGTGTTGTATAATCTATGCTGTATTATATGTGGTATGGTGGTATTGTATTTGTAGTTGCTGCATTGTATCACTGGTATTGTAGTGGTATTGTATTTGCGGTGTCGTATGTGCAGGATTGTATTAGTATTCAGTATTGTATTACCAGTACTGTATTCATTATTGTATTGGTACTGTATTAGCAGTATTGTATTATGGGTACTGTATCATCACTACTGTATAAGGGGTACTGTATTGGTATTCATTACTGTATTGGTATTGCATTATTAGTACCGTAGTATGGGTACTGTATATTATATTGTATTATCAGTATTTTCAGTATTATGAGTACTGTATTTTAAGTACTGTATTATCGTCCACTAGTGTATTATTAGTATTGTATTTCCAGGACTGTATTTCCAGCATTTTATTATCAGTATTGTATTCGTCATTGTATTAGTATTGCGTTACCAGTACTGTATTTCGTATTGTATTACCAGTATTTTCAGTATTGTATTATCATTACTATATTATAGGTATTGTATTTCGTATTGTATTAACAGTATTGTATTCGCATTGTATAATTAGTATTGTATTACCGTCAACCAGTGTATTATCAGTAGTGTATTATCGTGCACTAGTGTATTATGGGTATTGTATTATCAGTATTGTATTATCTTCAACTAGTGTATAATCAGTATTGTATTATGGGTAGTGTATTACTGTGCACTAGTGTATTATCGTCCTCTGTCTTACTCCCCTGCCTTTCTTGGACATTTTTCCCTTGTCTCCCTCTCTCCTTCTCTCTTCTTCTCCTTCCGCTTCTTTCTCTCGCTTACTTTAATTTTATCATTCTCTCTCTCTCTCTCTCTCTCTCTCTCTCTTGACGTTTATCTTCTTATCAATTCTGTATATATATAATTGATGTCTGTCTCTCCAGCATCCTCTCTCTCTCTCTCTCTCTCTCTCTCTCTCTATCTCTCTCTCTCTCTCTATCTATCTATTTATCTATCAGTTTTTATTTATATGTCAGACCCCAGCATCCTCTCTCTCTCTCTCTCTCTCTCTCTCTCTCTCTCGTCAGGTCCCTGCCATTCCCAGTTTATCATCGCTCTCTGTGTCTCCCCTCACTCTCTCTCTCCCCTCTTCCTCGGTCTTCCTCTCCCCTCTTATCCTTCATCAACGACCGCTCCCTCTTTTTATTGTCATTCCCCTCCTCCCCTCTTTATTCCCCTTCTTCCTTTCCCCTCCTCCCTAGGGGTTTGCGCTGCCCCTTCCCTTCACCTCTCTTTCTTTCTCCTCCTCCTCCTCCTCCTCCTCCCTTGTTCACGTGTAGTTCTTGTGTTCTTTAACGGCACATATGTAGTTCATCTTTGTTCTGCTCACCCTCTCCCTCTCCCTCGCTCTCTTTCTCTATCTTTATCTCTCTCTTTCTCTTCGGTGTCTTGTCTCATTGTTCTCTCTCTCTCTCTCTCTCTCTCTCTCTCTCTCTCTCTGCCTGTTTCTATTACGCGGTTTGTTCTTTGTCAAGGGTGTTATGATTCTCTCTCTCTCTCTCCCTTTTAAAATACCCTTATTTTGTCTCCAGTTCTCTTCTTCCTCCCTCTCTCTCTCTCTCTCTCTCTCTCTCTCTCTCTCTCTCTCTCTCTCTCTCTCTCCCACCTTTCATTTCCCACGTCTTTCCCTTCCTCCCTCCCTCTCCCTTCTCAGCCGCCTTTCTCTCTCCCTCCCTCAGTTTCCTCCCTTTCTTCCCTCCCCTCCCTCCCCCTTTTCTTTCTCAACAGGCCTTTCTGCCCAAGTTTTATGCGACTCTAGGTAATGTTACGGCCTTCCCCCTCGCCCTGGCCCTCCCCTCCCCCTCCCCCTTCCCCTGGATCTCCCCTCCCCCTCCCCCTGGCTCTCCCCTCCCCCCTCCCCCTCCCCCTACTTCGCTTTCCGCCCTTCCTCTGCGGTTTGCAACATTGTCACTACGGAGGGGGGGGGGTTGAGGGAGGGGGGAGTTGGGAAGAGAAAAGAGGTGTGGGGGTTGAGAGGGGAAGGTTGGGGAGAGGTAGGAGATGTGGGGAGGTTGAAAAGGGGGGGTTTGGGGAGAAGAATGAGAGGACGTGGGGGTATTGGGGTATGGGGACTTTGAGAGATGGGAGGAAGGGGGAGAAATGGGGAGAGGTAGAAATGGAGGGGTGGGGAGAAAGGGGGAGAAATGGTAGGGCGTGGGGAGTGAGGGAGGAAGAGGGGGATCAAGTGGGGTGTAGGGAGAAAATGAAGAGGAGAGGGGCGTGGGGAGAGGGAGATGAAGTGGGGTGTAGGGAGAGAATGAAGAGAGAGGGGGGTGGGGAGAGGGAGGATGAAGGGGGGAGGATGTAAGGAGAGTGGGAAGAAGGAGTGGGGGGCGTAGAGAAAGGAGGGGGACATGAAAGGCGGGGGGGGAGGGGGCGTTAGTAAAATAGGGTACGTATTCCTGATGACTTAGAACGCCTTAACACCCTTTCCTTTGCGACTTATTTTGCTGATTACACATTAAAATTATTTCCTATTTTTTTTTCTCTTTAGTACTTGCAATTATAACATACAGTGCATCCTAGAAAAAAAAAAACTGAAGTATCCTAGTCACGAAGAAGTGCTAGGGAGCCTTCTTATCCCACGAGGATATGGGTCGGATTGTGGGAAGGAGGTATGGGGAAATTTATGAGGGTCTGTGTGTGTGTGTGTGTGTGTGTGTGTGTGTGTGTGTGTGTGTGTGTGTGTGTGTGTGAGAGAGAGAGAGAGAGAGAGAGAGAGAGATTTTCTTGTCAGTTAAGGAAGCACCCTAACACCTTTTCCTAAGCGATTTATTTTGCCTATTACACCTTACTGTCCTATTCTGTGGTATATAAATCCTTTCAACATCGCCATCCTCTGCATAAATAACGTTAAAAGGGATATTAACCAGCTGTATCCAAAAATAAATCGCTAGGGATGAGGTGTTACGGAGCCATACGGAGATTTGGTGATAAGGTGCTAGATTTTGGTGTGATAGTGGTCCGTCAGGTAAGGAAGCTCCCTAACACCTCTTCCTAAGCGATTTATTTTCCAAACTACTCATTAATATCCTCTGGTTTGCTTCTTATGTCTTTTCAATATCACCATAGATTGCATGAATAACACACAATATAGTAACGAAGCAGAATCAGGAATAAATCGGTAAGGAAGAGGTGTTAGTACGCTTCCTAACCTTACTAGCATACCGTCCTGAGATGTGTATTCCCGTGGGTTAAGGAAGCTCCCTAACACCTCTTCCTTAGCGATTTATTTTACTTATTTCAGCTGGCTATCCCCCTCTGTGTTATTTGTTAAGGAAGCTCCCTAACACCTCTTCCTAAGCGATTTATTTTGCTTATTACACCTTGCTATCCTCCTCTGTGTTATTTAAATCATTCTATTATCACCATACGCTATATAAATAACGTACAAAACTATATTAACCGGCCGTGTCCAGAAATAAATAGCTATGTAACAGGTGTTAGGGAACATCCTTACCCCATGAGAATACGGGCCCAAGGACAGTATTCCCGCCAGGTAAGGACGCCAGGTACGAACACCAAGTAAGGATGTTCCCTAACACCTCTTCCTTAGCGATTTGCTTTAATATACAGCTGCTTAACACCTTCTGTATTTCATCTATGTAGAGCATGGCGATTATAAATTATTTATGTAACATGAAGATGGAGAATAATAATCAAAACAAGTCGCTTCGGAAATGGCGTTAGGGAGCAGTAACAATCAAAATAAGTCGCTTAGGAAATGGTGTTAGGGCACAGTAATAACCAAAACAAGTCGCTTAGGAAATGGTGTTAGGGAGCAGTAATAACCAAAATAAGTCGCTTGGGAAATGGTGTTAGGGAGCAGTAACAAGCAAAATAAGTCGCTTAGGAAAAGGTGTTAGGTAGCAGTAATAACCAAAATCGGTTGCTTAGGAAATGGTGTTAAGAAGCAGTAATAACCAAAATAAGTCGCTTAGAAAAAGGTGTTAGGGAGCTTCCTTACCCGACGGGAATACGGGTCCAGGTGATGTCAGAACGGAAAGTCCACAAAAGGTCGTGTTGTTAGTCCTATTTAATGCTCCGTAACTCCTTCTCCTCAGCGACTTATCCTTACTACTCCTTAATTCTCTCTATTAATTATAAATCTCTCTAAAATCAACACAGGTTCCATCAATAACATATAAAGATGATACTGTCGAGCGGAATAAATCGCCGAGGAGAATTTTTAAGGAAATGTGCAAGGAGTGGAATAAATCACCAAGGAAAATTTGTTACGTGCAAGGAGTGGAATAAATCACCAAGGAAAATTTGTTACGTGCAAGGAGTGGAATAAATCACCGACGAAATTTTGTTACGTGCAAGGAGTGGAATAAATCACCGAGGAAAACGTTACGTGCAAGGAGTGCAATAACTCACCTAGGAAAATCTGTTACATGCAAGGAGTGCAATAAATCACCTAGGAAAATTTGTTACGTGCAAAGAGTGGAATAAATCACCCACGATATTTTGTTAAATGCAAGGAGTGGAAAAAATCACCGAGAAAGTTTTGTTACGGGCAAGGAATGGAATAAATCACCGACGAAATTTTGTTACGTGCAAAGAATCGAATAAATCACCGACGAAATTTTCTTACGTGCAAAGGAGTGGAATAAATCACCGACGAAATTTTACGTGCAAGGAATGGAATAAACCACCGACGAAATTTTGTTAAGTGCAAGAAGTGGAATAAATCACAAAGGAAAATTTGTTACGGGATAAGCAAAGACCACCTAGCCTCGAAGATCAGGCCTCCACGACTAAATATTCACGTTCTAGGCCTTACTCAGTTCCGTCAGATGAAGGAATAAAGGTAACAAGCAATATATATAATTTATCACAGGAAAACGAAGAAAACAGCTGAAAAAAAGGAAGAAAATGAGGGAAATGAAAGAAAATGGGGGATATGAAAAATGAGAAAATGAGGGGAGAAAGAACATGGGGAAAAGAAAGAAAATGGGAGAAAAAAGAAAATGGGGGAAGGAAAGAAAATGGGGAAGAGAAAATGGGGAAGAAAAAATTGGGGAAAGAGAAAATGGGGAAAAGAAAGAAAATGGGGAAGAGAAAATGAGGGATAAGAAAGAAAATGGGGAAAAGAAAGAAAATGGGGGAAAGAGAAAATGGGGGAAAATAAGGGAAGAGAAAATGAGAAAGAAAAGGGGGGAAAATAGGGGAAAAGAATTAGGGGAAAAGAAAGAAAACGGGGAAAGAAAATAAAGGAAATCTGGTAGCTAGACTCAAAAGACTATAATGGGGAGAAAGAAAATAAAAAAAACTGCAGCAAGACCCTGAAGAAAAAAATGGGGAGGAAAATTATGGCAGGAGAAAGACAAATAATGGAGAAAAAAGAAGAAAATTGGCTCAGGAGAAAGAAAATAGAGAAAATTGTAGCTCTACTCAATAAAGAAAATAATGGAGAGAAAAAGAAAAAAATGAATAAAGAAAATAATGGAGAGAAAAAGAAAAAAATGAATAAAGAAAATAATGGAGGGAAAAAGAAAAAAAATGAATAAAGAAAATAATGGAGGGAAAAAGAAAAAATGAATAAAGAAAATAATGGAGGGAAAAAGAAAAAAATATTGACTCAGAAGAAAGACAATCATGGAGGGGAAAGAAAATGAGAGGAAGAAAATAAAGAAATATAAAGAAAACTCTGGCTAGACTCAGAGGAAAAAAATGGAGGGAGAAGAAAATGGGGGGAGGAAAGTAAAGAAAATGGTAGAAATAAAGAAAATGGGGATGGAAAATACAGAAAATGGGGATGGAAAATACAGAAAATGGGGGAAGGAAAATAAAGAAAATGGGAGAAATAACAAAGAAAATGGGGAAGGAAAATACAGAAAATGGGGGATAGAAAATAAAGAAAATGGGTGAAGGGAAATAAAGAAAATGGGGGAAGGGAAATACAGAAAACGGGAAAGAAAATAAAAAAAATTGTCACTGGACTCAGAAGAAAGAAAATAATGGGGAAAAGAAAATAAAGACAATTTTATGGCTAGACTCAACCTATCAATACCCCCCAAAAAAAACAAGAATAAAAAATAAAAACAAAAAATAAAAATGAAAACCTGAGCACGAAAAACATCAAAAACTCTATCTATTTATCTATCTATTGTCAGACGCCTTAATCCCGTAAGGGGTGGCCACAAACAAATCGCCTCCACGTCGCCCTGTCCCCCGCCATTTCATTGCCCTGCTCCCAGCTCACACTCCCCCTCTCATATACCTCTCCACTTCATCCCTCCATCTCATCCTTGGCCTCCCCCTCTCTCTCCCCACTCCACCTCACTCACATACACTCTCCTCGTCAGTCTCTCACCCTCCATCCTCTCCACATGGCCAAACCACCTCAGTGTGTTCCTCATAACGCTTCCTATCACATCCACATCCACACCACAACGCTCCTTCACATCCTCATTCGTCAGCCTGTCTCTCCATGTGACTCCACAGGCTCCTCATAAACAACTCATTTCCACTGCTCTCACTCTTGACTTGTGTCCTTCCAACAATGTCCAAGCTTCACTTCCGTACTCAAAAAATAAATTCCTAATGGACATCGGACATCAATAAACCTACACAATAAAGGAAAAATAAAAAAGATAAGCAATAAAGTTGAGATGGAGTGATAATGACTGATGTGGAAAAAACTGAAGAGGCGAAATAAACCAATAAGCAAAAAACTAGGCCATAAAATGCAGTATAGAGGGGGAGGGAAAGAGGGAGGGGAGGGGAAAAGGGGAGGGGAGGGGGAGAAGGGAAGGGGAGGAGGGGACAATAAAACCTACATTCTTGGTACCTCTGCAACCTTCCTCCTTCCCCTTCCCTCTCCTCCCCTCGTCCCCTATCCCCTTCCTTATTATATCCCTCCCCTATCCCCCCCTCCACCACACCCTATCCTAAACTGCCTCCCCTACCCCTTCTCCTTCCCCTCCCTCTCCCTCTCCCTATCCTAAACTCTCCCACCCTTTCTTTCCCCTCACTCGCCCCCCTCCCCTTCCCCCTCTCCTATGCACATCCCCTTCTCTGCCTCTCCCCACCTATCCCCCTCCATCCTCCCTCTTACCCTTTCCTCCTCCTCCCACGTCACCCTATTCTCTTTCTCTTCCCTCTCTTCTCTTCTACTCCCCCCCCCCTTTTCCTCTTTTCCATCTCATGTCCACCAGCATCCTCTCTCTCTCTCTCTCTCTCTCATCTTTTCCTCAAATTCGTCCACACTCCCTCTTCCTCTCTATTTTTCGCCTCCTCTTCTCCATCTCTCCATCTACACGTCCTTCCCTCTTTCCTCCTCCTCTTCTTCCTCTTCCTTCCCTTCTCCATCATCCAATTGTCTATCTTTTTTTTTTATTTTCTTCCTTTTTTTACCATATACTATTTTTTTTTTCAATTTTTCTATCTATACTCGGTTCCCTTCCTTCTCTCCTCCTCCTTTCTTCCTCTTCCTCTTCATCTCTAAACCTCCTCCTACTTCCTCTATCCTCCCTTATTCCTCTCTATTCTTATCTTCCTCATCCCCCGCCTCTCCTACTGCCTATCCCCTATTCCCCTATCTATCTCTATTATCTACCTCAGTCTGTTCTGTCTCTCTCTCTTCCCCCTCCCCCCTCCCCACCTTCTCCATTAACCTTTACCAGCCTTCTCCCCACCACCAATTGCATCTCCCCCACCCCATTCCCCCGTCTCTATCCTCCCCCATCCCCTACCCAGCAATTCCCCTCTCCCATTTTTTTCCCTTACTATTCCCTCAGTTCTCCCCCTCCCCTACCTCCCCCATCTATCATTTACCCCCTCCCCCCACCAATGGTTATTCCCCCTCCTCTCCTCTCCCCCTCCTTATCCTATCCAATCCTATCTATTTCATCCCCTTTTTATTTTCCATACTTCATTTCCCCCCTCCCTTCCATCCCCCTCTCCCCTTCACCACACACCCCTCCCCTCCCTGCACTTCGTTCTCCCCCACCCCTTCCCTTCCCCCTTCCCCTCTCCCATGTCTATAAACGCTGTCAATTGCCTCCCTCCCCTACCCCTCCCTTCCACTCTCACTCCTATCCCTCAATCCCTTTCTCCTCCCCTCCCCTCTGTTCCTACTCCCTCCTATCTTCCCTCCCTTCTCCTCTCTATCCTTCACCCCTCTCCCCTTCTTTCTCTCCCTTCTCCTTCACCCCCTCCCCCTCCCCTCTCCATATCCTTCACCTCCTTTCCCCCATTCTCCCTCCCTTCCTCTCTCTCTCTCTCTGCTCTCCTTCACCCCCTCCCCTTTCCTCTACTCCCTATCACTCCCTTCCCCTTCCCTCCCTCTCCCTTCTCCTCCCTATCCTTCTCCCTCCCTCCCCCTCTCCCTTCTCCTCCCTGTCCTTCTCCCCTTCCCTCCCTCTCCCTTCTCCCCTTCGCTCCCTCTCCCTTCTCCCCTTCGCTCCCTCTCCCTTCTCCTCCCCGTCCTTCCCCCCTTCCCTCCCTCTCCCCTCACCCTACCCCCTTCCCACCCTAACTAAAGGAAGAAAAAACAAAAACAAACTCGAAGAAAAAAATAGGAAAAAAAATATATACCTGCCTCACAGAACCATCACTACAATTAACCATCACCACTACCACCCCTGCAACCCTCACCACAATCACCACTACAATTAACCATCACCACTACCACCCCTGCAACCATCACCACAATCACCACTACCATTAACCATCACCACTACCACCCCTGCAACCCTCACCACAATCACCACTACCATTAACCATCACCACTACCACCCCTGCAACCATCACCACAATCACCACTACCATTAACCATCACCACTACCACCCCTGCAACCATCACCACAATCACCACTACCATTAACCATCACCACTACCACCCCTGCAACCCTCACCACAATCATCACTACAATTAACCATCACCACTACCACCCCTGCAACCCTCACCACAATCACCACTACAATTAACCATCACCACTACCACCCCTGCAACCATCACCACAATCACCACTACCATTAACCATCACCACTACCACCCCTGCAACCATCACCACAATCACCACTACCATTAACCATCACCACTACCACCCCTGCAACCCTCACCACAATCACCACTACCATTAACCATCACCACTACCACCCCTGCAACCCTCACCACAATCATCACTACAATTAACCATCACCACTACCACCCCTGCAACCATCACCACAATCACCACTACCATTAACCATCACCACTACCACCCCTGCAACCATCACCACAATCACCACTACCATTAACCATCACCACTACCACCCCTGCAACCATCACCACAATCACCACTACCATTAACCATCACCACTACCACCCCTGCAACCATCACCACAATCACCACTACCATTAACCATCACCACTACCACCCCTGCAACCCTCACCACAATCATCACTACAATTAACCATCACCACTACCACCCCTGCAACCTTCACCACAATCATCACTACCATTAACCATCACCACTACCACCCCTGCAACCATCACCACAATCATCACTACCATTAACCATCACCACTACCACCCCTGCAACCATCACCACAATCATCACTACCATTAACCATCACCACTACCACCCCTGCAACCTTCACCACAATCATCACTACCATTAACCATCACCACTACCACCCCTGCAACCATCACCACAATCATCACTACCATTAACATCATCACAGTAACACCTACATTCGCTACCACCACCACCACCATCATCACTATTTCAGCTATCTTACTGTCATCATCTGCAACTACTACCAATCAGTCTCACCACAAGGCTACCACAACTACCACACTTACGGATTATCACTAGAGAGAAAGAGAGAGAGAGAAAGGGGGGGGAGGGAGAAAGAGCCGACAAGAGCACATGGGCTGAGAAAAGAGCCGTTGGAACCAGCATCACAATCCTCCTCCTCCTCTTCTTCCTCCTCCTCCTCCTCCTTCTCTTCTTCTTCCTCCTCCTCTGCATCCTATCTCTTCTTATCAATATCTAAATTATTTTTTCCCGCTCCTCCTCCTCCTCCTTCTAGTCCTATTTCTCCTCCTCCTCCTCCTCCTCTTCTTCTTCTTCATCTTCTTCTTAATTCCAGATCTAAATTATCAACATGTTTTTCTCCTCTTCTCCTCCATCTTCCTCCTCCTCCTCTTCTTCCTCCTCCTTAATTCAAGATCTAATTTTTCAACATGTTTTTCTCCTCTTCCTCCTCCTCCTCCTCTTGTTCATCCTCCTCCTCTTCTTCCTCCTCCTGAGTCCCAATCGTATACAGCATTTTTCCTTCTTCTTTAAAATTATCATCACCTTCCCACGAGAGAGAGAGAGAGAGAATCGGTACACACACACACACAATAAGTGAAATTACCTACAATTCCGCCAAAAAAATATAATCACACACACACACACACACACACACACACACACACACACACACACACACACACACACACCGTCAAATCACAATACTAAACCTCCTCTAACCCATTCAGTACGACGATGTGTTTGCTTGCTTGTTTGTCTGTTTGTTTGTTCTTGCTACTTTCACCTTACACTAGAATATGATGCTAGTCACGAAGAAGTGCTATGGAAAAGATGCAGACCCGTAGAACTCTTCCTTTTAACATCTCTCCATCTTGAACTCCGAGTTGCAGCAATAAATTAACACTAGAATATGATGCTAGTCACGAAGAAGTGCTATGAAAGAAGATGCAGAGTCGTAGTATTGGTCTATGATTTTTATTTTTATTTTTAACATTAATATTTTCTTTCACTTTCTTATAAGATTATTTTTTAGGGACATCAATATTGACATGAAATTTCTTATTCACTTCTCCCGCTTATACGATTTTTTTCCTTATACGATTTTTCCCTTATTGAATTTTTTCCCTTATACGATTTTTTCCCTTATACGATTTTTCCCTTATACGATTTTTCCCTTATTGAATTTTTTCCCTTATACGATTTTTTCCCTTATACGATTTCTTCCCTTATATGATTTTTTCCTCCTTTATACGATTTCTTCCCTTATACGATTTTTCCCTTATACGATTTTTCCCTTACGCGATTTTTTCCTTTATACGATTTCTTCCCTTATACGATTTCTTCCCTTATACGAATTTTTCCCTTATACGAATTTTTCCCTTATACGAATTTTTCCCTTATACGAATTTTCCCTTATACGATTTTTTCCTTTATACGAATTTTTCCCTTATACGATTTTTTCCTTTATACGAATTTTTCCCTTATATGATTTCTTCCCTTATACGATTTTTCCCTTATAAGATTTTTTCCTTTATACGATTTCTTCCCTTATACGATTTTTTCCCTTATAAGAATTTTTCCCTTATACGATTTCTTCCCTTATACGATTTTTTCCTTTATACGATTTTTGCCTTATACGATTTTTCCCTCATACGATTTTTTTCCTATGATTTTTCCCATGTATGATTTTTTCCTTAAACGATTTTTTCCCTTATACGATTTTTACACTAATATTTACATGCCATCGTCATTTTCATCATCGCCACCACCACTACCATTAACATCATCAACACTATCATTATCATCACATCACTGGCATCATCATCATCATCATCATCATCACCACCACCACCACCACCATCATCATCATCATCATCATCACCATCACCACCACCACCACCACCATCACCACCTCCACCACACCATAATCATTATCACCCCTGTCGCCGTCACCATTACCATTATCATCACATCACTGGCATCAACATCATCACCACCACCATCATCACCATCATCACCACCACCACCATCACCAACACCACCTCCACCACACCATCATCATCATCACCACTGTCGTCGTCACCATCACCATAATCATCATCACTGTCAACACCAACACCACCACCACCACCACCACCATCATCATCATCATCATCATCATCATCCAGCCTCTTTTTTCCCTACTCAAAGATGGGATCAGGAGAAAAAAAATATATAATAGAACTTGAAAAAATTAAAAAAAAATAAAAATTGCTAATGACAGGGCGGAAGGGAGCAAAAAAAAAAAAAAAAAAGGTAATCGCACTGAAGAGGCTTAGAGAAGTAATCCTGAGAGAGAGAGAGAGAGAGAGAGAGAGAGAGAGAGAGAGAATCACTAATGCTGTCTAAAAGTGCCAGGTGTACCGAGGATTAAAACACACACACACAC
Organism: Coenobita brevimanus; assembly: GCF_032717465.1. Taxonomy (NCBI): domain Eukaryota; kingdom Metazoa; phylum Arthropoda; class Malacostraca; order Decapoda; family Coenobitidae; genus Coenobita; species Coenobita brevimanus. The sequence continues at coordinate 40,566,351 of NC_136958.1, read as the reverse complement.
ACACACACAATCGTAGTGAAAGGGTTTAGCGATTTTATTCATTGTCCAGATTAGTAGATCCTTTGCAGTAAAAAAACTAAAAATAAAAAAAATAAAAATGAAAAAAGCTACATCAGATCAAAATGGAAAGGTTAATTAATTCTGGCTACCTGTGAACGATTCTCTCTCTCTCTCTCTGATGTGATTATCGTTAACGCACATCACTTCCAATCCTTCAATCCATCCATCACCCTATTCACTCGTCCCTCCCCAACCCTAACCTGAATATGCTTATCGCTGACGCACATCACCATCTATCCGTCAATCTATCCAACTGGCTATTCACTCCTCTCTCTCTCTCTCTCTCTCTCTCTCTCACACACACACACACACACACACACACACGCACACACCTAGAATACTATGGGCAGCAATGGTCCCCGAATCTATTATGAACGAAGACAGACACAAAAGATGCAAGACGAACACACAGCCACGAAAACGATCCAACCTTTGCAATATTTACCCTACGAAGAATCACTACAGAAACTTAATATGGTGCCTCTGAAAAAATGGCGAGTCTTTAAGAATCGTGACAAATTTGACGATGTTATGATAAGTGGCTCGAAATACGGAACGAAACGGTGACGAGAAACGATGGAATGAAACTCAGAAGATCCAGCACCAGTGTAGGAAAATTGTACCTTCATATTCGCGTAGTGGGACAATGGTACAGGCTGCCAGGAACTGTAATTTGTGCATAAACTATACGTTTATAATTCAATGACAAAAATTTTAACACGACAGATATCTGGGTATTGTTTATTTCCGGGTTGAAGTGACGCTGACGACTGGGAGATTTTTTTTTTTTTTCTATGCGAAGAAAAAAGGAACCAAAGGCCATGAGCCTGCAGTAACAGTTCCCTCCAAGAGAAAAACAAAATACAATAGAGAGCCAAATTCAAGATCCGATCATTTTGAGATGCCTGGACACACTGCGTTTGAAAGACTGGAGATCATAGGCAGCAGGAAATACAGATAGAGGGAGACAGTTCCAGAGCTGACCTGTTGCATAAATGAAAGACTGGGAGTAACGGTTAACACTTGCATTAGAGAGTTGGACAGAAAAGGGATGAGAGTTTGCTGCCAGACGGGTGCTACGCGCCCGTCGTAGAGGTGGAGGAATGCAAGCAGACAGTTCAGAGGAGCAGTGACCATTAAAGTAGCGATAGAAAAGAGATAAAGATGCAACAGTGCGGCGAAGAGACAGAGGTTGAAGGGAGTCAGTAAGAGGAGGAGAGTTAATGAGACGAAAAGCCTCTGACTCCACCCTATTGAGAAGAGCTGTATGTGGGGAGCCTCCCCACACATGAGAGTTATACTCCACACAGGGGCGGATAAAACCCCTGTATAGAGTCAACAATTGTGCAGGGGTAAAGAAAGAGCGGAGTCGGCTTAGCACACCCAATCTCTTGGAAGCAGATTTTACAAGAGATGTAATATGATCTTTCCAAGATAAGTCCCGAGTAAATGAAACCCCAAGCATGTTCAAGGATGATGCAGGATTAAGTTGAATATTATTAAACATTAATGGGTATACCTGTGGAAGATTTTGTCGGGTTGATAGGTGTAAGAACTGAGTCTTAGATGCATTAAAGACAACCATATTATTTTTACCCCAGTCAGAGATACGAGCCAAGTCAGACATTAGGTGTGCCATAGCCTCATCCCTTGTTTCTTGAAGTAACTGTTGAGATGGGCGTTGCAGGAACCGAATGGAAAGGTGAAGGGTGGAGTCATCAGCGTATGAGTGGATAGGGTTATATGTACAGCTTAGAAGATCATTGATGAATAAAAGGAAGAGAGTTGGTTATAGGACAGAGCCCTGAGGAACACCACTGTTGATAGATCTAGAAGAAGAACGATGGCCGTCTACAACAGCGGCTATAGAACGACCAGAAAGGAAGCTAGCGATGAAGGCACAGATAGAAGGATAGAAACCGTAGGAGGGCAGTTTGGAAATTAAAGATTTATGCCAGACTCGATCGAAAGCCTTTGAGATGTCAAGTGCAATGGCAAAGCTTTCGCCAAAGTCCTGAAAGGAGGATGACCAGGAGTCTGAAAGGTAGGTGAGAAGATCGCCAGTGCAGCGTCCCTGACGGAACCCATACTGACGATCGGAAAGAAGGTTGTGATAGGAAAGATGCCTTAAAATTTTTCTATTAAGAATGGACTCGAAAACTTTTGAAATACAAGACGTTAAAGCAATTGGACGATAGTTGGAGGGTTGGGAGTGGTCACCCTTCTTTGGGACTGGCTGAATGAGAGCAAACTTCCAGCAAGAAGGAAAGGTACAAGTTGACAGACAAAGGCGAAAGAGTTTGCCTAGGCAGGGTGTAAGCACAGAAGCACAGTTCTTGAGAACAACAGGAGGGACCCCATCAGGCCCGTATGCCTTGTTAGTACTGAGGCCAGTGATAGCTGAAAATACATCAACTGAAGAAATTTTAATGTCAGCCATGAAGAAGTCAGAGGGGAGAAGTGATGGAGGAACAGCACTGGAATCGTCTAAGGTGGAATTGGAGGAGAAAGTCTGTGCGAAAAGATCTGCTTTATCAGTAGAAGAAATAGCTACAGAACCATCAGAGTAGAAAAGAGGAGGGAAGGATGATGAGGTAAAGTTGTTAGAAAGAATTTTGGCAAGGTGCCAGAAGGAGCGGGAAGAATTCGAGTTGGAGATTTGAGAGCATTTAGTATGGATGAAATTATTTTTAGTAGAGCGAAGAACAGACTTAGCACGATTCCGGGCAGAAACGTAAAAATGATGTGATTCAGGGGTGGGATGGTTCCGGTACCTTTTGTAGGCCTTCTCCTTGTTGCGGACAGCATTAGAACAAGCGTGATTAAACCAAGGCTTTCTAGCGTTAGTCAAAGGATATGAGAAAGGAATGTATGCTTCCATGCCCGAGAGAATAACCTCCGTAATGCGCAAGGCACACTCAGATGGCTCACGGCCATGGAAGCAATAATCATTCCAGGGAAAATCAAAGAAGTACTGCCTGAGGGCCTCCCAGTCCACGGCTCCAAAATGCCACAGACGACGTTTCCCTGGAGGGTCCACAGGCCGTACCGGAGTGATAGGACAGGTTAAGGTAATAAGGTTGTGATCGGAGGAGCCCAACGGAGAGAAAAGATTAACAGAGTAAGCAGAAGGATTAGTTGTGAGGAAGAGGTCAAGTATGTTGGAGCTCTCTCCAAGGCGGTCAGGGATATGGGTAGGGTGCCGTACAAGCTGCTCTAGGTCATTAAGGATAGAAAAGATGTAGGCTTGTTCACCAGGTGGATCCGTGAAAGGAGAGGAGAGCCAAAGGTGGTGGTGAACACTGAAATCTCCAAAAATGGAGATTTCAGAGAAAGGAGAAATGGACAGAATGTGTTCCATCGTAGAAGATAGTCGAAGAATTTTTGATAGTCAGTAGAATTAGGGGATAAGTAAACAGCACAGATATATTTAGTCAGAGAATGACAGGAAAGCCGAAGCCAGAATGTGGAGAATTCAGAAGAATCAAGTTCAGGAACACGAGAGCAAGATAAGTCGTTGCGTATGTATACATAACAGCCACCTTTGGCTTTGAAATGAGTATAGAGAAAGTAGGAAGATACAGAAAAGGGTTTGCTGTCAGTTGCCTCAGACAGCTGAGTCTCCGTTAGAAAAAGATGGTGAGGTTTAGAGGAGGAGAGGTGGTGCTCAACAGAGCGAAAGTTAGATGAAAGGCCGCGAATGTTGCAGAAATGAAGAAGAAGAGAGTCAGACAGTGGTTCCAGGCACCTCGAGTCGTCACCGGGAGAGGGGCAGATGGCGGGGGCATTTATGGTCCCCCCCCCCTGGGGACTCCGAGGCTTGATTAATCGACGCCATTTTGGTGAATTTTGAATAGGAAGTTTAGTAAGTACATTCGGTGTTTGTGTTTTTTTTTTATTTATAGATCTGTAGAAGAGAGATTACATTGTGCACTGTCGTTCCTCTTCTGCCTATCCCATAAAATTTCCATGCTTGCTCTTTCTAACATGCATGGTGTTTGTTTGTTTGTTTTCTTTTTCATGATTGATTTACTGGAAGGTGTGGTGGGTGGGGGAGAGCCTCTTTTTTATCTTTTCTCTTACATGTTGGTTAGATATTATTACTATCACTATTATTATTATTGGAGGGATGGGGTGGAGAGGTATATGAGAGAGGGGGGTGTGAGTTGGGAGCAGGGCAGTGAAATGGCGGGGGACAGGGTGACTTGGAGGCGATTTGTTTGTGGCCACCCCAAACGGGATTGAGGCGTCTGGCAATAGATAGATAGATAGATTATTTATCAACATTACCATTACTAATTTTGCAGTAGTAGTAATAATAGTGGTAGTAGTAGTAGTACTAATAGTGGTAGTGGTAGTAGTAATAATAGTGATGGTGGTGGTGGTAACAGTAGTAGTAGTAGTAGTACCACTTTCTCTAACATAATCTTGCCATGGGCCAATTGTTATCTGTAAACTGTACCTTCTAACTGTACTTACCTGTGCTTCCTATGTACTCCTATGTACCCCCAAGAATGTACTCCGGCGGCTCATATCACCGCCTATCCATCAGTCTATCCACATCACCTCCTACCTATCAACCCATCCACATCACCTCCTATCCATCAACCCATCCACATCACCGCCTATCCATCAACCCATCCACATCACCGCCTATCCATCACCCCATCCACATCACCGCCTATCCATCAACCCATCCACATCACCACCTATCCATCAACCCATCCACATCACCGCCTATCCATCAACCCATCCACATCACCACCTATCCATCAACCCATCCACATCACCGCCTATCCATCAACCCATCCACATCACCGCCTATCCATCCACATCACCGCCTATCCATCAACCCATCCACATCACCACCTATCCATCAACCCATCCACATCACCACCTATCCATCAACCCATCCACATCACCACCTATCCATCAACCCATCCACATCACCGCCTAACCATCAACCCATCCACATCACCACCTATCCATCAACCCATCCACATCACCACCTATCCATCAACCCATCCACATCACCGCCTATCCATTCACATCACCACCTATCCATCAACCCATCCACATCACCACCTATCCATCAACCCATCCACATCACCACCTATCCATCAACCCATCCACATCACCGCCTATCCATCAACCCATCCACATCACTGCCTATCCATCCACATCACCGCCTATCCATCAACCCATCCACATCACCACCTATCCATCAACCCATCCACATCACCACCTATCCATCAACCCATCCACATCTCCGCCTATCCATCAACCCATCCACATCACCGCCTATCCATCAACCCATCCACATCACCACCTATCCATCAACCCATCCACATCACCGCCTATCCATCAACCCATCCACATCACCGCCTATCCATCCACATCACCACCTATCCATCAATCCATCCACATCACCACCTATCCATCAACCCATCCACATCACCACCTATCCATCAACCCATCCACATCACCACCTATCCATCAACCCATCCACATCACCACCTATCCATCAACCCATCCACATCACCGCCTATCCATCCACATCACCACCTATCCATCAACCCATCCACATCACCACCTATCCATCAACCCATCCACATCACTGCCTATCCATCAACCCATCCACATCACCGCCTATCCATCAACCCATCCACATCACCACCTATCCATCAACCCATCCACATCACCACCTATCCATCAACCCATCCACATCACCACCTAACCATCAACTCATCCACATCACCACCTATCCATCAACCCATCCACATCACCACCTATCCATCAACTCATCCACATCACCACCTATCCATCAACTCATCCACATCACCACCTATCCATCCACATCACCACCTATCCATCAACCCATCCACATCACCACCTATCCATCAACTCATCCACATCACCACCTATCCATCCACATCACGGCCTACCCATCAACCCATCTACATCATCGCCTATCCACCAATCCATCCACATCACCGCCCACCCATCAACCCATCCACATCACCGCCTATCCATCAACCCATCCCCACTACCCTATCCACCCACCCACCCATGTTTCCACCCCTCTAGACAAGAACCTGTTGGGGGGGTCCATTGGGGGGCCTGGCATAGTGAGCAAGCTTCAATTCATCTCACTCCATCACGCCTAGCTCTACGACAGTTCCGGTTCTCTCTCTCTCTCTCTCTCTCTCTCTTACAGTTCCGGTTTAAAAAACACTATCTTCATTCAGGACGTGGAAGCCTACAACGTCTCTCGCTCTCTCTCTCAACGCCGCAGCACACTTTGGTATCCGAACTACAGTATGAAGTATCAATTTCACACACACACACACACACACACACACAGATTAAAACTATTATTCACAAGGAAGTCACAGAATCAGAGAAGGTTTCATTAACTTCCTTTGGCGGTCAAGGAATTTAACACGACCCATAAAAAAACAAAAAACAAAAAAATTAAACAAAATTACACGAAGCAAAAATAAAAACAAAATTACACAGGTACCAGGTAAGAAAAAATAAATCAAAAATGGACAGGCATCAGGTAACGTGCACTGATAGTCTAAAGTAAAAAAAAGAAAAAAAGAAAAAGAAAAAAAAATCCGTCAGTTGAGAGAGAGGACGGAACTGGTTTGAATATAAGGAGTGATGGATGAATGGAATAAGTTACCTGAGATGTAGGGCTGAGTACAGGTAAATGATTAGAAAGGTGAAGTACAGGTAAATGATTTGAAAGGTGAAGTACAGGCAAACGATCAGAAAGGGCTGAGTACAGGTAAATTATAGGAGAGGACTGAGTACAGGTAAATGACTAGAAAAGGTGAATTACAGGTAAAAGGCAGAAATGGTTTAGTACAGGTAAATGGCTAGAAAGGGTTAAGTAGAGGACTCCCCCAATTAATTAAGAGACATATAACTTCGGAATAGTATATAGATAGGTAGATGGATAGACAGATAGATAGATAGATGGATAGTTACACCGTATTTTTTTTCAAGGCTGGAGTGCTGTATACTGTATCTGAATTCGTCTCTCTCTCTCTCTCTCTACTACAACTACTACTACTGCTACTACTACTACTACTACTACTACGGTTCCGGTTCACAATATGGTATCTTCATTCACGATCAAGGAAGCCTACAACGTTCTCTCTTTCTTTCTCCCTCCCCCCACTCTCTCTCTCTGCAACACCCCCTACACCCTCCCTCAGGTTACACCCCCACCGCAAGAGCCTAGCCATAAAACGGAGCCCCAACGGCTTGCAACAGAACTCTTTTATTGCACAGCCTTAGTCCTAGTCTGGCGGGCTGGGGAGGGGGCTAGGACCACACCACAGAGGGGGGAGGGGGCTACGGCTACACCACAGAGGGGGGGGAGGGGCTGCACCACAAAGGGGGGGTTAGGGGAGGGGGAGGGAAGGAAGGGGAGGGGGTAAAAATGGGAGTAAAAGAGGATGAGGGAGGGTGAGGGTGGGTGTGAGAACTGATGTGTGTGTGTGTGTGTGTGTGTGTGTGTGTGTGTGTGTGTGTGTGTGTGTGTGAGAGAGAGAGAGAGAGAGAGAGAGAGAGAGAGAGACCCCTCCACCTCACCATACCTCATTACAACAATACTAACAATACCTACAATAGCCAAATCAATAAATCAATACCCATCGATATACGGAATACACAATACACATCACAACCACCATAACTACACCATACCAGCATCACAGCTACCATAACAGCATCACAACTACCACTGCGGCACCATACCAGCATCACTACCATAACAGAATCACCACCACCATAACCACATCACAAACACCATAACTACACTATAACCGCATCACAACCACCATAACATAACTGCATCACAACCACCAGAACACCATAACTTCATCACAACCACGATAACTTCACCATACCAGCGACATAACCACCATACTTACACCACGGCCGCATCACAACCACCATAACTACACCACAACAGCATCACAAACACCATATTCACCAAAAATTACAACCACCGTCACTTTACTCCTTTCACCTTAACTTGGCCCAGATTTTCGTCCTTTTGCTGCTTATTTCACGTAGCTCAGTGGCAGAAAAAGACAATGCTACGGCTCTACATCCTTCCCGTAGCACTTCTTCGTGACTAGCATTATATTTTATTTTTAATCTACTGTTACAACTCAGCATTCAAGATGGAGAGATGGCAATTTTAGGCCAAGTTTGAGTGAAAAGAGTATAGTGAGTTATTTTACGAAGTTATAGTGAAGAGTATAGTGTCATTTAAGGCCAAGTTATAGTGAAAGTATAGTGAGATCGTTCCAATTCGTCACCATAACAGTGCAGTTCACCACACCAGCCACCATAACACCACATCGGCCGCCCAAGTCACCAAACAAACCACTGTGACGGAGAGAGAACGTTTTTCATCACACCCTTTGACACTACAGCACACGTCAACATCACCACATCACACCATACCTCACTACACCACATCACACCACTTCCACCTTACCATACGCTACACCATATCACATAATACTACACACTACACTCGTATTATACCAAACCTCACACCATACCTCATCACATCACATTACACCACACCATACACCACACCACAACATGGGCACTACATCACACTCAATTATACCATACCGAGCATCACTCCACTCTTCACTATACCACATCACACCACAGCTCTGCCACACCACACCACACCACATCACATCCGATTCAGCTATACCATCTCACACATCACACCATACCACTCCACTACACTATACCACACCATACCACATATCTTATACACTGCTTCACCACACCATATAGTCCCATCACACTCATGTACACCATAACAAATCATATAACTCGCTGCACCACACCACACTACATCTCTTCCAAACAACACCACACCATACACCACATTTCACACCACACTATATATCTTCCTTACTACACCATACCATTCCACATCATACACTACCAAACCACATCATACTTCTCGCACAATACCATACCTCACCATATCACACACCATACCACACCATAGCCACACAGACACACAATACTGGCACCATAATTCACACAGGCACTATACACACAGCATAAACACACCATACTAGCAACGTGATTTGACATACTAAATTGAACTATACACACACACACACACACACACACACACACACACACACACACACACAAAACCACCACACGATTACACACAAACCGCACTCTGGATAAAAACCAAATTACACACACACACACACACACACACACACACACACACACACACACACACACACACACACCTTCAATCCCTTAAACTCATCACCGCACTCTATCACACGAAAACACTCAAGTATCTCTCTCTCTCTCTCTCTCTCTCTCTCTCTCTCTCTCTCTCTCTCTCTCTCTCTCTCTCTCTCTCTCTCTATCCAAATATTCTAATTTTAATTCTTTATAATCATCAAATTCATAAAGATCTCTCTCTCTCTCTCTCTCTCTCTCTCTTCTCTCCCCTCGCCTTTGTCTTGGTTCCTCCTCCCCTCTCTCTCTTTACCAGACTTTTTTCTCTCTCCCTCCACCCCACCTTCTCTCTCTCGTTCCTAATATCTTCGTATTAATCTTCGTTTGATTCGCATCGTGTGTGTGTGTGTGTGTGTGTGTGTGTGTGTGTGTGTGTGTGTGTGTGTGTGTGTGTGTGTGTGATACAGTACCTCATATAATCTTTCTGTTTATATTCATCACTCACTCTTCTTTGTGTGTGTGTGTGTGTGTGTGTGTGTGTGTGTGTGATACAGTACCTCATGTCATCTTTCTGTTTATATTCATCACTCACTCACTCTTCTTTGTGTGTGTGTGTGTGTGTGTGTGTGTGTGTGTGTGTGTGTGTGAGAGAGAGAGAGACAGAGACAGAGAGAGAGAGAGAGAGAGAGAGGCCAGCAGATGTCACTCACAGAACGACAAAGGGAAATCAATAGAAACTGAAGGAAACAAAAGACGGATTAAGGACAAGAAATACCAACAAGTAATAAGTAGAATAAGTAGCTGACAGGTAGGAATTAAGGGAGGTGAGGTAGATTACAGGTATGTGTAGGTGGGTGTTAGGCACGTAGGTAGGTTTATAGTGGGCGTGTGTGGGTGTGAGAGGCGGGTGTGTGGGTGTTAGAGGTGAGTGTGTGGGTAGATTTATAGTGGGCGTGTGTGGGTGTGTGAGGTGGGTGTGTGGGCGTGACAGGGGTGTGGGTGTGGGTGTGACAGGGGTGTGTGTGTGTGGGGTAAGGGCGCGCGCGCGCGCGCGTGTGTGTGTGTGTGTGTGTGTGTGTGTGTGTGTGTGTGTGTGTGTGTGTGTGTGTGTGTGCTGAGGTATGAGTGCGTGGGTAGCGAGAGAGAGAGAGAGAGAGAGAGAGAGAATAGCACCCGGTAGGAAAAAGTGAGAGGGACTACCACGCACTACGGAGAAAGAGACGGGGGAAAATTGACAGGAAAAAAGTAAAGGTGAATGAGAAAAATAAAATAAATAATAAAAATAAATCAATAAAGGAAGAATACCTGAGTAAAGGTGTGGCTATTTCCTCAGGAGAGAGAGAGAGAGAGAGGGGGAAGGATAAAAGGAGTGACAGGGACAGTAGGGGGAGGGTGGGGAGGGAGTTTGGGGGAGGGGGAGGGTGGGGAGGCTTGGGGGAAGGTGTTGCGTGAGGTTCGGGGGAAGGGGAGTGTGTGGAGTGAGGTTAGGGGATGGGGAGGGTGTGAAGTGAAGCTTGGGGGAGGGAAAGGAGGCTTTGGGGAGGGAAAGGAGGCTTGGGGGAGAGAAGGGTGTGGAGTGACATTTGGGGGAGGAGGGGGGGAGGCATGGGGAGGGAGGGGGAGAGGGGAGGGGGGGTCAATGTCCTAAGATTCACACACTTGTCAGGCCTCTCCTTCCCCCCATCAATAGAGCAGGGGGTAATCTGGCTGAGTCTCCCCCAACCTCATCCACTACTACTACTACTATTACTACTTCTACTATCCTATCCTTTCCTATCCTACCCTACCCTACCTTATCCTTCCCTACCCTACCCTATCCTTTCCTATGCTATCCTACCCTACCCTACCTTTCCCTACGTTATCCTGTCCTATCCTACCCTACCATATCCTTTCCTATGCTACCCTACCCTACCCTACCCTACCCTACCCTATCCTATCCTACCCTACCCTACCCTATCTTATCCTAGCCTATCCTGTAATTAGTCTAACATAATCTAATCCAACTAGATATAAGATAACTCAGGCTGCCTTTATCCTACTCTGTCTAAGCCCATGGGAAAAAAGAAGAGGAAAAGAAGATGAGAGAGAGAGAGAGAGAGAGAGAGAGAGAGAGAGAGAGAGAGAGAGAGAGAGAGAGAGAGAGAGAGAGAGAGAAAGCAAAACCGAACACGAGAAAGAGGAAAAGATGAGTCAAATGAGGGATAGAAAAGCAGGAGGGAGAGAAAACTGAGACAGAGAGAGAGAGAGAGAGAGAGAGAGAGAGAGAAAGTAGAAAGGAGGTGGAGGAAAAAAAAAATGGAGGGGGAGAAACGCAAGAGGGGGAAAGAAGCAGAAGGAAGGACAACGAAAGCAGGGGAAAGGGGGGGTGGGAAGGGGGGAGGAAAGCAAGAAAAGAAGGGAGGGGAGGGAAGGGGAGGGGAGGGGAGGACTACAGAGGCAGCGGTAACGGTCTTGCAATGGGCGGTTTATTGCAGGGACCTATAGCCCTGCCCCCTCCCCTTCCCTCCCTCCCTCCCTCCCTCCCCAGCCTCTCCCACACCCTCTCTCTCAGCCTTCCCCATACCTGTCTTGCTTCCCTGCTCTCTCTCTCTTTCTATTCTCTCTGCTTCCTTCCCTACCGCTTCCCCTTTCACTCTCTCTCTCTCTCTCACACACATCTCCCAGCCCTCCTAGCCCCCCCTTCCTGTCCTCATCACACTCCCCATCCCTCCCTCCCTCCAATTCTTACCTATACTTTCCCTCTACCTTACCTACCCTTTTCCCAACCCATATCTCCCTCTCTCCTATTCCCAGCTCTCCCCCACTCCCTCTTCCACACCACCCCATCCCTCTCCGTCCCTCCATATCCCTCCCACTGCTAACCCCTATCCCACTCCCCCTATCCTTATCCCACGGTACCTACCCCTCTACAAACTAAGTATATTGCCAGCATCTGCAACCTATCACCACCCCTCTCAACTCTCTCTCTCTCTCTCTTTCTCTCTCTCCAAGCATCCTTCATTTACCCTACCCTACCCTACCCTACACTACCCCCTCTTTCTCCTCTCTCACCCTAGATCCCTCCACCTCCCTCCCTCTACCTGCTCCCTCCATTTTTTCCCTCCTCTCCCTCCCTCCCCTCTCTTAACTCCTCCCTCCTAAAGCAAGCATAACCAAGCCCTACCCTTTCCTCCCTCCCTCCCTCCCTCTCCTTTCTTCCCTCCCTAACCTGTCACAAGCGTTTTTTCTCTCCACTTTCCCTCCACCTCTCTCTCTCTCTCTCTTTCATCCTTTCTTTCTTTTTTCTTCCCTTTCTAAACTGTCACAATTACCACCTCTCTCTCTCTCTCTCTCTCTCTCTCTCTCTCAGGCGTTTTTTTCTTTCCTCCACTCCCTCCCTTCAACACCACATTCCTCCTCCCTTTCTCTTCTTTCCTTCTCCTTTGCTTGCCTTCTCACCCCCCCTCATCAAACTCCCTTTTCCTTCCCCTGACACTGACCATCTCTCTCTCTCTCTCTCTCTCTCTCTCTCTCCCCTCTCTCTCTCTCTCTCATACTGCATTCCTTCTTTCTACCGTTTATTCCTTTCCAATTCTTAAAAAATGCCACATACCAATGCTCTCTCTCTCTCTCTCTCTCCCTCTCTCTCTTTAAGCCTAACTCTCCTCTATTTGATCATCACTAATACTCCACAATTTCCTCTTCCACGTTTACCATATCATCATCTATTTCCACCATAACCTCTCTCTCTCTCTTTCTCTCTCTCTCCCCTTTCCCAGAACCTGCCCCCTCTCTTTCCCACCGCTCCCCCTCCCTCTTTTTTTTCACCGTTCTTGCAAGCATGTCATTCCTTCCTTCCCACCCCTTCTAACTTCCCTCCAGCCTCAATCCCTCCCCTCCCCTCCCCCTTTCCTCCTCCTCTTCCCTTCCATCTCCCCTCCCAACCCTCCTCCCTTTCCCACCCCATCCATCTTCCTTCCCTCCCACCCCTTCAAGCCCTATTTTCCCTTCCTTCCCTCCTCTTTCCCCTTTCCTCTCCTCCCATCCCCGCCCCTCCCAGCCTTCTTGCTTTCCTTATCTTCAACTCAATAAGATAGCATAGTTAAAGTCTTTCCTCGTATCGTATCGTTTATAGAGGCTCCAATTTGCTTGCATGCGTCGGCCTTGGTTACCTAATGGCGGCTCTCTACGCTGCTCGATCTCTGGTGGCCACCTTATTCAGTTCTTTATCCCTGAGGTCAAATTCTATGACCTCGTCCCAGGCTTCTTATTTTTTTCGGTCTGCCTCTCGCAACCCTACCCCCGACGTTCACCTATTTCCCGCACCCAGTTCTCATCCTCCATCCCTTCCGCATGCCCAAATCATCTCAGTCTACTCCTCCTCACCACATCAATACACTCCAGTCCCGTAATTCCTCTCAACTCTTCAATCGTAGTCCTAGCCTCCCCAGGCCTCGCATTCAAGCACGCACTTCTTATCCATCCAATCATTGTCGTTTCTGTAAGCCTGAGCCTACGAATATCCTCTTCCTTTACTGCCCAGGTCTCACTACCATACAACATTGCACTCCTAACACATGCCGCATACATGGATTCATGAGCACACGGAGGGAGAGCCCCCTTAGTGTCAGGAGAGGCAACAGCTCCCTCAACTTCCTCCAACCACTCCTTACCCTAGCCACCTCCAGGACATGTTTCCCAAATAACAAAACTCTTACACACACACACACACACACACACACACACACACACACACACACACATGAGACCTACCAGCATGATCAATCCTTTCACGCCTGACACACTCTACATGCTCTCCCCGGCACAGCGTACACTTGCTCTCGTAGATGTAGTGTACACATGTTCTCCCTGACACACCGCACACACGAAATCACCACTATCTTGCAGTTTGCTTCTAATATCACCACATCTCTTATGCATCCACTTATCCTGTAGAAAAAAAAAATCCAGGAAGAGACCATTTACCCCTACAGCCATATAATGTATTTTGCACTGTATTTATTTATTCATTTACCTGTATCACTACCATATAATTTACCTCTATCTCTCATCTAATTTACCTGTATCACTAATTTACCTGTATCACTCCCAACTAATTTACCTCTTTTATCAATTATCTGTATCAATTAATTTACATGTATCCTCATTTACCTGTATCTCTCCCATCTAATTTACCTCTTTCATCATTTACCTGTACCATCTAATTAACCTGTATCTAATTTACCTGTATCACTAATTTACCTGTATCTCTACCATCTACCTGTATCATTTACCTGTATCATATCTAAGTTACCTGCACCGCACCTCTAATTAAGTTGTGTCATCTCCTAAGTCCCATCTTCGAGGTATCTTTCTCTCACATTCATTTCCTTACCAAATTTTTCCCTTATAAATATCATGGTTTGTCATCTCTAATTCTGCTACCATAACTCCCATGCCATACCAGTCCTACCATGAGCACTACCATCGTCTACCATTCTGCCTACCATTCTTCTCCCCAACATGGTATTTCCCTGTTCACATCACCTGCTTTCCTTATTACCAAAAGTTACCCTACAAATTCTTCCTGTTCCCAAACCATGCCATCCTGCTCAATACCATCACCCATCTTCCTCCACCTGCTTCCATACTTCCTCCTCTGCCCCCATAGGCCTAGTCTCTTCCCACTTCCATATTTCCTTCCATTATCATCCTCCATCCTTTCCCTCCTCCTTCTTCCATCCCTCTTTTATCTTTCTTCCTTCACCTGCTCCTTCGTATTTCCTTCCCACTTCCATATTTCCTTTTATTATCATCTTCCATCCTTTCCCTCCTTCTTCCATTCCTCTTTTTTCCTTCACCTATTCCTTCGTATTTCCTTCCTTCATCCACACTTCCTTCCCTCCCTCCTTCCTCTTCATCTATTTCCGTCTCCGAGTTACTACTACTATTTTCCTTTCAGTCATACCTTCCCTTCGCTCACAACTGGAAAAACTTGTAAAATTCAATGACAAGTAGTAGTAGTAGCAGTAGTAGTAGTAGTCGTAAACGGTAGCAGTAGTAGTAGTTGTAGTAGTACCGTTAGTAGTTGTAACAATAAAAGGTAATAAAGGATACAGATAACTTGTAGTAGTAGTAGTAGTAGCAGTAGCAGTAGTAGTAGCAGCCCCAGGTTCATCTGAAAGGTGAACCCGGTGGACTGCAGGCTTAGACAGATCTGCAGTCAACCATCCTCCTTTCGGGGGATAGGGAGGGAGTTGAGGGACGTTTGTATAGCAGACAGCCGAGCGACTGGGTTATATCGGTGCCATCACGTGAAGGCGTCCCTCTCCACCGGGAAAAAAAAAAAAAAAAAAAAAAAAAAAAAAAAAAAAAAACGGGGCCCACCAAAAGCAAATCGCGCCTCAGTAATTGTGTGTGTGTGTGTGTGTGTGTGTGCGTGTGTGTGTGTGTGTGTGTGTGTGTGTGTGTGTGTGTGTGTGTGTGTGTGTGTGTGTGTGTGTGTGTGTGTGTGTGTGTTTAAATGAACGCTCTATCTAACCCCTCCAATTCGAAACAGCCTCTCGAAAGCTGTATAAAATAAAAATAATAATAATAATCATAATAATAATAATAAATAAATAAATAAATTCCTCTTAAAAGACTATACCGTAATAAATCCATAAGAAGCGGGTCATTTGAGGTAAGAAGGGAAATTTAATGAGATAGAGGAGATTGGACACCCTGTAGGTCACTCCTTCTACAGGTGTATGTCATTAATTTCTACAGGTATACGTCACTAATTTCTGCAGGTATACGTCATTAATTTCTACAGGTGTCATTAATTTCTACAGGTATACGTCGCTGATTAATTTCTACAGGTGTCATTAATTTCTAGGGGTATACGTCAATAATTTCTACAGATGTCATTAATTTCTACAGGTATACGTCAATAATTTCTACAGGTATACGTCAATAATTTCTACAGGTTTACGTCATTAATTTCTACAGGTATGTCAATAATTTCTACAGGTATACGTCATTAATTTCTACAGGTATACGCCATTAATTTCTACAGGTATACGTCCTTAATTTCTACAGGTATACGTCGTTAATTTCTACAGGTATACGTCATTAACTTCTACAGGTATACGTCGTTAATTTCTACAGGTATACGTCATTAATTTCTACAGGTATACGTCATTAATTTCTACAGGTATACGTCATTAATTTCTATAGGTATACGTCAATAATTTCTACAGGTATACATCATTAATTTCTACAGGTATGTCATTAATTTCTACAGGTATACGTCGTTAATTTCTACAGGTATACGTCATTAATTTCTACAGGTATACGTCATTCATTTCTACAGGTATAAATCATTAATTTCTACAGGTATGTCATTTATTTCTACAGGTATACGTCGTTAATTGCTACAGGTATACGTCATTAATTTCTACAGGTATACGCCATTAATTTCTGCAGGTATACGTCATTAATTTCTACAGGTATACGTCGCTGATTAATTTCTACAAGTGTCATTAATTTCTACGGGTATACGTCAATAATTTCTACAGGTATAAGTCGTTAATTTCTACAGGTATACGTCATTAATTTCTACAGGTATACGTCATTAATTTCTACAGGTATACGTCACTAATTTCTACAGGTATACGTCATTTATTTCTACAGGTATACGTCATTAATTTCTACAGGTATACGACATTTATTTCTACAGGTATACGTCGTTAATTTCTGCAGGTATACGTCATTTATTTCTACAGGTATACGTCATTTATTTCTACAGGTATACGTCAATTATTTCTACAGGTATACGTCAATTATTTCTATAGGTATACGTCGTTAATTTCTACAGGTATGTCTTCATTAATTTCTACAGGTATACGTCTTCATTAATTTCTACAGGTATAAGTCATTTATTTCTACAGGTATACGTCGTTAATTTCTAAAGGTATGTCTTCATTAATTTCTACAGGTATAAGTCATTTATTTCTACAGGTATACGTCGTTAATTGCTACAGGTATACGTCATTAATTTCTACATGTATACGTCGTTGATTAATTTCTACAGGTATACGTCGTTGATTAATTTCTACAGGTATACGTCGTTAATTAATTTCTACAGGTATGTCATTAATTTCTACAGGTATACCTCATTAATTTAATTTCTACAGGTACGTCATTAATTTCTACAGGAATAGTGTTGATTAATTTCTACAGGCATACGTCATTACTTTCTACAGGGATACGTCATTCATTTCTACAGGTATGTCATTAATTTCTACAGGTATACGTCGTTGATTAATTTCTACAGGTATGTCATTCATTTCTACAGGTATACGCCAATTAGTTTCTATCCAGGTTGACAGGTGTACAGAAGACTCAGGTAACACTAAATTATACTACACTCCTTTCACACTAACTTGGCCTAGATTTCTCCCCCTTTGTCAGCTTATTTCACGTTCCTTAGTGGCAGAAAGAGACAGTACTGCTGCTCTACGTCCCCTCCCATAGCACTTCTTCGTGACTAGCAGCATATTCCAGTGTTAATCTATGGCTACAACTCAGCATTCGAGATGGAGAGATGGAATTCAGGACAAAATTAGAGTAAAAAGGATATTGCAGATTTTCTCCTACTGTATTCTGTGCCTACAAATATTTTCACATTCTACAGACTGGGAGAAAAAATTGAGCATAATATTTCCTCCTCTCTACTTTGAAAATCACCGTGTTTTCTCTGTTTTATTCCTGGTAATCATGGTGTTCTTCTTCCGTTTTCATGTTAGTGTTGATGAAGGGAGACGTGAGCAAGGAAGAAGGCATTTTATTTTCTTACATATGTGACTTTGACGATTGATATAGCTATACTCTTTTCACTTTGACCTGGCCTAAAAATGCATCTCTCCATCTTGGCAGCTGAATTATAAGTAACGGTGTAACACTGGAACCAGTCACGAAGAAGTGCTGTAGAGTAACACAAGCACTAATCACGAAGAAGTGCTATAAGGAGAGTATGCAGTGAGGTAACGCTTTTTCTGCCACTGCTACAAATAAGCTACAAAAAGGACGAAACTCTAGGCCAAGTTAACGTGAAAGTACTACAGTTTTCCCTTATTGCTTTCATAGTGGTTAATAAGTAAAGTTATCTACATTTCCTTTACTACCTAATGCTTCCTTTTAACTCTAGTACTTAAGGTTTCTCTATCTTTACTCTTCTTTATTTTTACTCGTGGCTGAGAAACAGGGGTAAGGCTGTATTTCCTTTTGCTTCTCCTACTCTGGTCTCTTCCTGTGTCTTCCATCCCTCCACGCAAACCTCCCTCCTTCCCTCCCCACACCAGTATTTACCTTCCTCCCTCCCTACACCCATACGAGTATTTCTCCCTCCCTCCCTCCCTCCGTACACCCATATTCCTCCCTCCCTACACCCATAAGAGTATTTCTCCCTCTCTCCCTCCCTCCCTACACCCATACGAGTATTTCTCCCTCTCTCCCTCCCTCCCTACACCCATACACACCCCAGTATTGCCTTCCTGTTCACCTACACCCACACTGATGCGTCCGTGGTTCCTATCACAACGGGCGTGGTGGCTGACGAGGAGAGGAGGGAAGAGGAGGAGGGAAGAGTGACGAGAAGGACAGAGGAGAGTAAGTGACGACGAGGAAAAAGGATTAAGAAGAGTGACAAGGTGAAGGACTGGGAAGGAAAACAGGGAGTGACATGAAGGAAAAAAGGAAGAGGAGAGTGACAAGAACAAGACTGAGGTGATGATGATGATGATGATGATGATGATGATGATGATGATGATGGTAATGAGGAGGAGGAGGAGGAGGAGATGGAGGGGAAGCAAGGAAGTAGTGAGAGGGTAACAGTGACAAGGACAAGAATGAGATGATGATGATGATGATGATGATGAGGAGGAGGAGGAGGAGAAGCAAGGAAGTAGTGAGGTTATGGCGTGATGTTGCCTGCTTCTCCCGCCTAAACTTTCGAACGCGTGACGTGTCCCCCCCCTACCCTTCCCCCACCCCCTTTCTTCCCTCTACCCCCTCCCCTGCCCCCCCCCACACGTTCCTCATGCCCCCTTCCATCCCAGCTCCTCTCCCTTCCACATTTCCTCCTCCCTTCCCTGCCAATCTCTTCCCTCCTACACGCATCTCCCTGCCCCTCCCCTCCACACTCCCCCTGCCCCTCCCATGCCTTCTCCACACTTCCCCTGCCCCCCACGTCCTCTTCCCCCCCCCTTTCCTACACCCATCTTCCTGTCCCCCCATACCCCATGCCCCTCCTCTACCCCCCACCAGACTCATGTTTCTCTCCTTACCCCCACCTAGCTCATTCCTTACCCCCTTCCCTATCCCTTCTATGCCCCCCTCTCTCCTCCCCTCCTCTATCCACCCCATTCCCTCCCCCCTATTCGTCCCTGTTCATCTCCCTTCTCCCAATACCTCCCCCTTTTCCTTCCTGCTCCTCTCCTCTCCCCCGACCCTCCCTCGCCTCCCCTGCTCCTCTCCTCCCCCCTCCCTCGCCTCCCCCTCTGTCTCCCCTCTCCCCCCGAAGCCTGAATACTTCCCGCGTTCCGTCTTCACCCGCCTCGCTCCAATTTCCTTTCGGTAGATCCCATTAGGTTCAATTATCACCAGCAACATCCATCACCCTCCACTATCCACATCACTATCCATACTACCCTCTATGGCGGGGGTTACTATCCAACGGTGGAGTTATAGAGGTACTATCATGACTATTCCACACCAACATCCATCACCCTCCATTATCCACATCACTATCCACACTACCCTCTATGGCGTGGGGTTACTATCCAACGGTGGAGTTAAGGGGGTACTATCATGACTATCACACTAACGAGCAACTACTACTACTAACGGAAGGTACTATTTTCACTACTGCATTGATAAGAGACTAAAGAGAAGTTGACATTGCCTCATTAGTCTGAGATGTCTTTCCGAAGCTCAATTAGAGAGAGAGAGAGAGAGAGAGAGAGAGAGAGAGAGAGAGAGAGAATATGCAATAAATATATAACTCAGGGGATTAATAAGGACTTGGTGTGTGTGTGTGTGTGTGTGTGTGTGTGTGTGTGTGTGTGTGTGTGTGTGTGTGTGTGTGTGTGTGTGTGTGTGTTTGAGGGTGGGAGTGGGTGATGGAATGTACTTAAGGGTAGGATGTGGGTGGGTTTGGTGAGATGTGCGAGAGGGATGTACAAAGATGTGTGAAATGGGACGGTGCAAATGGTGGATACGTGATAGAATCTGCCAGGATGTGTGTGGGCGTGGGGATGTGCGAGGGTAGGATGTGGGTGGGATGTGTGGAAGGGATATGAGTAGGATGAACGTACAGGGGTAGGATGTGGATGGTGTGTATGTGTGTGGGTGGAATGTGAGTGGGTGGGATGTGCGTGGGTGGGATGTGAGTAGGAAGAAAGCATTGGGGCAGGATGTGGATGGGATGCGTATAGGTAGACTGTTAAGCACTAAGAATGACAGGATATACACACAAGTAAAACAGCTTAAACAAGGATGTGGCCTGATGAGATGTGCAGGACGTCACCCCCCCTAGGCATCTACATCCCAGGGGCGAACAACAGGTCACGGGGTGCGAGTCTTGACCCCTGACCGCCGGGGGGGGGGAGGTCAAATTACACGGGGAGATCACAACATACAAAAATGTGGGGAAGCTGTAGAGGGGATGGGGAGGGCAGGTGGGAGGGGTGTGGTGGCAGGGAAATGGGTTGTGGTGGACGGTAAATGGGTTGTGGTGCTGGATAATGAGCTGTGGTGCCGAATAATGAGTTGTGGTGCCGGGTAATACATTGTGGTGCCGGATAATACATTGTGGTGCCGGATAATACGTTGTGGTGTCGGATAATACGTTGTGGTGCCGGATAATACGTTGTGGTGTCGGATAATACGTTGTGGTGCCGGATAATGAGTTGCTGTGTCGGATAGTGAGGTGTGGTGTTGGACAGTGCGTTGTTGTGCCGGATAACTGTGATGATGATGACAATGATGATGATGATATTCTGAGCTAAATTACCGTATGGATCGCTACATAGCACATCTGTAGGAAGAATGTTGAAGAATGGGATGGTGAGGGTAAGAGTGATGGGGTGGGTGGGTAGGGGGGGTAAGTGGGGCAGGGGGGATGTTGGAAGGGGGAAGAGAGTAGGAGGATAAGCAGGCAGTTAACCCTTTCACTTATTACACGTTTTTATTATTATTATTATCATTATCATTATTATTATTATTATACTCTCTATAATTGTGTTCAGTTTAGGAGAGACTCATATAGCTTGGTAAAAAAATCTACATTTACTTTGTGTGTGTGTGTGTGTGTGTGTGTGTGTGTGTGTGTGTGTGTGTTTATACTGATTTTAAGTGTACGTAATATACAAACGACACTAAGGAGTGAGAGGGAGGGAGTTAAGGTGAAGCGAGATAAAGGAGGGTGGGGGATGATGGAGGGCGGTGGGCGGGAAGTGGGTGGGAGGGACAAGTAGGCGGGAAAAGGGTGAAGGGTGGGAGCATGTGAGGTGAACCTCCCCCCCCCCCCGCAGCAACAGCACGGTAGCAGAGGCAGGCTTACAACACAACCCTGCAACACACCCCACCCCACACCACCCCCTTTGCTCTCTCCCCTCTCACCCCCCACACCACCCCCTTACTCCCCCCCCCTCTATACCGCGTGTCCGGCCGCCTCCCTCTGCCCGCCGCTCCGCAACCACGTGTCCTGTAATACCACATCTGCCTTCCCTCACACCACCACCATACCACATCACACCACCCTTCCTTATTCATACCACACCACATCACTCACTCATATCACACCACCTTATATGCACACCACAACACTCTCACTCATCACACCACTCTTGCTTATTCATACCACTCGCTCACACCACACCACACCACACCACCCTCACCCTCTCTGGACTCCCACACATCACAACCTAACATCACAACATATCCTATACCCATACCAAACCCTACACATCACTTTACATCACATTTCTCACAACACCTTATCTACAGTACACTCTCCCACATCACACTATCACACATCTACACTCCTTAACATTACACAACACAACACCACACCATTTACTCTCACATTACACGACACAACATCACACCATACCACACATATCTGCACTCCCTAACATAACACCACACCACGCTTTTTGCACTTCCTAACATTACACCATATCACACCACACCACACCACACCACATCAAACCACACCACGCTTTTTGCACTTCCTAACATTACACCATATCACACCACACCACACGCCTTCATACCACATCACAAACTATACCTTCGCTCTCTCACATCTTAAACCAAGCAGCCTCTCTCTCCTCCCTTACGCCACACCACACCACACCTCTCACACTTCACTTACCTGCCACACCGCATACCACATCCCTACACCACACACCACCTTTGCAACACCACATACCGCTTCTGCCACACCACCTGTCCTCTCTTCATACCAACACACACACACACACACACACACACACACACTGTACCCTTTCTACCCTAACCTAGCCAAATGTTGCGATCCCTAATAAACTATCAACACAAGAGTATCATGCTGTAGTCCTTTCACCTTAACTTGGCCCAGATTTTCGTCCATTTGCAGCTCATTTCACGTAACTCAGTGCTGGAATAAGACACCACGGCGGCTCTGTATAATTCTCCGAAGCACTTCTTCGTGACCAGCATCGTACTTCAGTCTCTTGCCACTGCTTGGCCGTCACGATGGAGAGAGAGGGATTTTAGGGCAGGTTGGAGTACATGCGATGCTAGTCACGAAGAATGCTTTGGAATGGTTATAGAGCCGCAGTGTCCCTCTGATTATTATTTATTTTTTATTTTATTTATTTATAGATACTGAGCTACGTGAAATCAACAACAAAAGGAAAAAAAACAGGGCCAAGTTAGAGTGACAGGAGTATAGGCGGTGAGTACCAAACGCACTTTTTTTTTTTTCTTTGCCATCGTCATCCTCACCCCTGTTATCAGTACAAATTGCGGTGTACTTTCTCTTGTTATCGGGGGACGTGTGTGTGTGTGTGTGTGTGTGTGTGTGTGTGTGTGTGTGTGTGTGTGTGTGTGTGTGTGTGTGTGTGTGTGTGTGTGTGTGTGTGTGTGTGTGTGTGAGAGAGAGAGAAAGAGAGAGAGATTTACATCCATCATATCAACTTGGATTACATACACAGATAACACACACAAAAATACACCAACTTGCAAGACACTAAAACAAACTAGTCACGAAGAAGTGCTAGAGGGATCCTTAACCCCTTCACTCTGGCGACTTGTTCTTAATTTCCTTCTTGCCATAGCCAGACGATTTTACTCAGCTTTGGGCTCATGAAATTAATTTTTTTTTCTGTAGCCTTCAACTCCTTCACAAATTAATGTTTCTTTAGCTCAGTGGCAGAAAAAGATGATACTACGGCTCTACATCCATCCCACAGCGCTTCTTCGTGACTAGCACCATATGCAAGTGTTAATTTATTGTTACAACCTCTTCACTACTTAATGCATCTTTAGTTCTGTGAAAAATACAATACTACGGTTCCATATCCAGCCCACAGCACTTCTTCGTGACTAGCATCATATTTTTAGTGTTAATTTATTGTTACAACCTCTTCAGTACTTAATGCATCTTTAATTCAGTGGCAGAAAAATACAATACTACGGTTCCATATCCAGCCCACAGCACTTCTTCGTGACTAGCATCATATTCTAGTGTTACTCTATTCTTACGCCTCTCCAATGAATAGGGAAGATAATACTACAGCTCTACATCCATCCCACAGCACTTCTTCGTGACTAGCATCATATTCCAGAGCTAGTCTACTGTTAAAACTCAGAACTGGATGAGAATGATAATATTACGGCTCTACATCCATCCCGGGGCACTTCTTCGTGACTAGCATCATATTCTA
>NC_136958.1:40509582-40534582 GCF_032717465.1 Coenobita brevimanus | reverse complement strand
AAGAAAAAAGGACAGGAAAGAAAAAAGGACAGGAAAGAAAAAAGGACTGGGAAGAAAAAAGGACTGGGAAGAAAAAAGGACTGGGAAGAAAAAAGGACTGGGAAGAAAAAAGGACTGGGAAGAAAAAAGGACTGGGAAGAAAAAAGGACAGGAAAGAAAAAAGGACAGGAAAGAAAAAAGGACTGGGAAGAAAAAAGGACTGGGAAGAAAAAAGGACAGGAAAGAAAAAAGGACTGGGAAGAAAAAAGGACTGGGAAGACGGAAGGACAGGGAAGAAGGACAGGAAAGAAGGAAGGACAGGAAAGAAAAAAGGACAGGAAAGAAAAAAGGACAGGAAAGAAAAAAGGACTGGGAAGAAAAAAGGACTGGGAAGAAAAGAAAAAAGGACTGGGAAGAAAAAAGGACAGGAAAGAAAAAAGGACTGGGAAGAAAAGAAAAAAGGACAGGAAAGAAAAAAGGACAGGAAAGAAAAAAGGACAGGAAAGGAAAAAGGACTGGGAAGAAAAAAGGACTGGGAAGAAAAAAGGACTGGGAAGACAGAAGGACAGGGAAGAAGGACAGGAAAGAAGGAAGGACAGGAAAGAAGGAAGGACAGGGAAGAAAGAAGGACAGGGAAGAAGGAAGGACAGGGAAGGAGAAAGGACAGGGAAGAAGGAAGGACAGGGAAGAAGGAAGGACAGGGAAGAAGGAAAGACAAGGAAGAAAGGACTGGGAAGAAGGAAGGACTGGGAAAGATTCTACACTCACTGTCCACCCTTCAAGAACTAAATCCGAGTTACGACACGGAATCATCGTAAATGCCTTTAAAAAACCCACTCTTCATAAGAAAGAAACGAGTGTGAAATAAATAAGTTCATGAGAATTACTAAATGGATGAATTCTACAGGATGAAGAGATAAGACTGCCTCATTTCTTTATCTTGAAGCATTAACCTAAACAGTAATGTATTGTAGTACGTACAGTATGTGCTATAATGTTTAAGCTCAAAGTACACACGTCTTTAGCTCTAATTAATGTAAAATGCAGAGAAGGTATTTTTCTACGCAACTGCGCTCTTCACTTCCCTTACACATCTAATTTCATCACACCCTATATGACCTTGTTAACCCGCCCCGTCCCGTCGACATATGGGTACGTTGCAACGATTTGCATTTGCCAGTCCCGACAACGTACTGGTACGTCGTGCAATTGCAAGGTCCCTAATTTGCACAATTTTCAATTTTCGCGCGTGATTTTTCATACGTATACACGGGACACCTTCCTCTATTCCTCTACAAGATGCCAAGCAGGGACAATGCCTTACACCGCATAACCTCCCCCCCCCCACACGCCACTGTCTCGGCAATTCATCTGTTACCAGTGACCAGGCCAATAAAGACATTTAGGGCCAGAGTGATTCCCCAATCGATGA
The DNA here is from genome assembly GCF_032717465.1 of Coenobita brevimanus. NCBI lineage: Eukaryota > Metazoa > Arthropoda > Malacostraca > Decapoda > Coenobitidae > Coenobita > Coenobita brevimanus. The sequence goes on along the minus strand of NC_136958.1, from coordinate 40,533,171 downwards.
CAATGTGGAGGACAAAGTTTACATAGCATTAGAGGAAGAAACAGTCAGAAATGATGATCAGGTAATGTGGCAAAAGGTCAGGTATGGTGATGAGTTAGTGAGTGAAACAATGCTTATAATGCCTATATTACTGTTTGAAAACCAATATACTCTCGTACTACATATAAATTCGTACCAAGTAAATAAATAAATACCGTTTATGAGTAGTGTGAAATAGTTACCCTCCCACAGAACTCGTTTTCTTTGGTGCCAGCCTGTTAGAAAACCCAGTCAGGTAAGGAGGTACTGGTACTTGGATCGAGTATTTTAAACCTCAGGTGAGCGATATCTCTATGAAATTTCGATGTTTCTCACCAAAAGTGGAGGTTTTAGCAACAACAACAAAAAAAAAAAATAAAAAAAATACCTTGGGATTGGGGAGTGTCGAAAGTGCGAAATAGCTCGGGACGTGACGGGTTAAACAAGACTATCACCAAAACGTCCCTTCTAAGATCCAACAATGACCCTTAATAATCACTTTAATACTCAGTAAAACCCAGTGTTGTAAAAAAGTAAGGTCACATGACATACACAAAGCCACCAATATATCCAGTGTATATACAATGAACGGCCTACAATGGCAGATACTGATTACTTGACCTATTTTATCACGAGGGTATCTACCTTCAACGTAGCAAAATATCACACATACAGTCACTGAGAAACAAGTTTAATGAATGCCCTTTTGAAAACTAAATACAAAATCATCATGCTTATGTTTACAACTGTCAAAGTCACTATCGTTCTGAGTACAGCAACCTGTTTGGTGCTTAAATTGTAGTAGCCTGTACCAAAGGAATACGGTAACTTCATTTGCTTACAGCAGTGATGGTGTTACCTTGTTTAATGCAATGGATTCTTGTCTACAACAAACAAAACAGAACATATTGCACCTCATATGAAACCACGGATACACATACACTGTACGCAGAATAAATAGACCATGTTACTTATCTGTACTGTACATAAAATAACTGAAATAAATTGCATGACAGGGTCGGTCCACAACTAGGGGTTTAATCTCTTCCCTCTGTTTAGGTACATCGGGTGGTGGGACAAACATTAAATATATACAATTAAGCAAAAATTGCACTGCTTCCTTAACATCTTCAGTACTTACCAGTTTCCTGTGATCCAGAGGAAATGACTTTCCTTTGCAAGCTGTTGTTCACACCATGGTAATCTGCTCTTGGAAGTACGGGCCAGGATGCCTGGCTGACAGTGGGACACTCACCTACAAAGACAAGAGAATTTTTCTATTAATATAACATCCTGAATAAGAAGCTAAATTCATAATATAGATAATGGGAGGAAATGTGTCAGAAAAACAGATCATTTAGGCCTTTAAACACATTCTGTTACTGCCAGGCAATTTCATCAATGCAGGTGAGAACCCTCTGACTAAAGGGAAAAAAGAAATACTCTACCAAACCCTTCACTATGATGAAATCTTTATTTCATTCCTGCTACTGCCAGACAAATATATTCAGCTTATAAAATGCCCTTACAGTTAATTAACTACAGCACAATGAGGAAGAAAGGTTCATTGCATTCAAACATGTGAACATGAGTAAAAGATAATAATATATTTGTCATACAATGATATAGCAGACATGGGAGAAAAAAGTGCCATGGATTAGGATTATACAGCTAAGCTTAAATACTGCATTATATACTATGCTAATGCTAGACTCATCTATATGTGAACCTCATGGAAGGCAGGCTGCAGTTAACCCTTCTCCTGTAGCCCACCACTCTCCTTATAGGGATACAGAGGGAGCTAAGGGATGTTTATATAAGCATGAAGCAGAGTCAATCAGTTACATCCATGCCACCATGTGAAGGCGACACTCCCCAGCACCATTCTGTACTATAAACACACATATTATCCCCTACAGTCCAGGGACATTTTAGTGAAGGTGAAGAAAATCATCTGGCATGAACCCCTTAACTCCAGTGATTTTGTTTTATATTCTTGCTGTCTATTGAAGATTCAGTTTGGTAGACTTTTCAAACTGGGATGGTTAGATACAGCTCTCATTAACCTCCCTACTGCTCAGGTGCTCTCTTAAACTGAATATAGTAATCTCCAACCTTCAAATATAAATACAGTACACAATAAATTCCATCATAAGAGTAAAGCTATAACCAGAAGAAGATAATGATGCACCTCGGATGAAAGGATAATAAACGGGCAGGATATGACATTTTCTTGCCTATTTCTGTTCATATCACCCAGGAATACTGGACAAGACTTCTCTGTTGTACTGTACAGTACCATACAACCTCCCTTTATCAGACTAACAGGAGGCACACTCACTCTGATATGAAGAAAATCCAATATGTGTGTGTCTATCATGGAAGAAGTTTTCCAATCACACTGAACTACAGATTAACATATGGAAAAATTCGGTAGAACCATGTAAGGCAGACACAAAAAATAAAGTATGCCTACTATAACAATTCAGGACAAACCACTGCAACAAATTAATATGTTAATGAAGAAACCAGATACTGTTGGCATCCCTACGTCAAGTGGGGTTGGTGGAGGATTAGTGCCCCTCCCTGTAAAACAATTAACTCTAAGCCCTTGGCCACCCTATTTGGGATACATGGCGTCTGGCAATGGATGGATGGATGGATGGAAGAAAGCAATATGCACACATATGAGCAAGACTCAATCGTTTTCAACTAAACATTACTTTTCTCTTAGTTCTGACAAATGCCAAGTTAATTTTATTCAGCCTAGAAAAGAAACTCTACCCTGAAAGGATCAGATGCAATACTGGTGACACGCCAAGGGACAACTTCATCTCATTTCTGAGTGACGTCAGATGATTTTTTCCAGCTTCGAAAAGACATTTCTAGACTGAAGGGAATCATAAACTGATAATAATAATAAATTAAGCATTAAAATAAACCACCTCTATATTAGACTAGCTTGAGGATTATGTAATCTGAAAAAAATATATATATATATATATATATATATTGCCAGACGCCATAATCCCGTAAGGGGTGGCCATTTGACTATGAGTTATTTGTTTTACGGGGAGGGGCACTAACCCTCCACCAACCCACTTGCTGACACGTAAGGAGCACGTATGATTTGGTTATATGGTTACCACCCAGCGTTGTAAATGGTTTCTTGGCTTACAGGAAACCATTTGGCTTGTCACTCAATGTAAAGCCACCTGTAAAGGAAAGAAAAGCAATAAGTGACAAGAGAGATGGGAGAAATAGGAAGAGAGGACGACAGGCACAGAAAAAGAATGACAAAGGCTAATACAGTATATATATATATATATATATACCCTGATACTGCATCCTGTGAGGGAAAGCCCTGACAAAAGGACCTCAACGTGTTTCTGTCCCTGCTCAGTATAAACCCCTCCTCTCATGACATAACACATTATATACTCTTGCACTTATCTCTCCATCTCATTCTGTCTCCTTTCATCCACCTCATTCATATGTTTAATGTTTACATGGATGATGTTACATTGCTGGACACAATAATACAGTACAGTACACATACAGTGCAGAAAAAACTTTGTACCGTATCAAGCCTGTACTAAACTGTTTACTCCTTTCAATACTGTGACATCTTGTTTATTTTATTTTTGCAATCATCAGATGATTTTCCGGAAGATTGAAATGTTTTCTTATGTTAAAGAAGTCAGTCGAGGCTGTACACTATCTGACTCTCCCCTAAACTGAATAAAACTGTTTGGTGGAAGCATCAGAAAGTTGGGTTACAAGGGCTAACAATCACATAAAATGAATTAAATAATACAGCTAAACATTACATATTCCTTACTTTTGTATTAAACACTACTGGATGGAGACTGATATAGAAGAAACCCTTTCAGTGCAATGATTTTTTAAAAACTAAAGACAAGTTTATTTATTTATTATTTTTTACTAAAGACAAATTTATTTAGCTTGGATGTGAATTTTGACTTCTGGGATTAGCCATAACTTTCATCAGCCCCTTCAAATATGAGAAATGATTTTCCTATGTTGAATAAAATCATCCTGTGGCAGTATGAATAAACTAACATCTGTCAACGTAGTGGGGAAGATACAGCTGCAGTAAATTACAAAACGACTACCTACTGATGCTACAGCTGCTTTGTCAGTTTCCTCTCTCTCTCTCTCTGCTAACTGTATGGAAAAAGTGAGATGGGAAATGTGTGTCACCCCATTTTAACCTGACAGCTGTGAAACTGGACTGTCAGACAGGTGAGTGTGTGGCTAGGTGTGGAATGTTTTTTACTCATCAAGTGAAGCCAGGAATCTGGAGGCCTGAATGGTGAGTGAATGGGAATGTGAATCAATCATCTGGAAAAACTTTGAGTGGTAGTGTCTCATTCAATATTCTCTCTCTCTCTCTCTCTAGACCCTACCTCACCTCACCTTGCAATGAGAAACGCAAGGTGGATAATGATGAATGAATGAATGATGATGAAGATCCCTAACTTTTAATAAGCACTACCTCGACAACATTTAATTATGGTAAGACACTGTTATCTATAAGTGACACATTCCAAAATACCGTTATCATAACTATTTCCATACAAATGATGCTGTTAACCACGAGGAGCTGTAAATTTAGCTTTATAGGTAGGCAGGAAACCTTTAAGTGCCTTTTTTTTTTTTTAATGAAGACTTAACCTCTTCAGTCCAGCAACATATTTTCCATCTTATTTTTGCTACCATCTTCCTTCTATGATGATGATGGTGATGATAATATTGTTGCTACATCCAGACAATTTTGTTAAGCTTTATAGATAGCATTTTGTAACAAAGATGTTAGAGGCAGTTCTATCAACTTCATCAAGAACTGATTTCTGTCCCTATATCGAATAAGATATAAAATATACCATCATCATTAAATCACTGAGTGTGACATCAGGCCTAAAGGACTGTATAGCGAGAAGTTAAAGAATGAGCAGTGTGGAGAACCACCATTAGGTGACCAAGGCCGATGTAGGAAGGCATTTTTATAAATGAACAATGATCAGATTGAAGTGGTTCATGGCAAAAATGAACATCAAATATTATGGCATACAAAGAGGTTTTCTGTAGACTCTGATATTACTGTAATTATGGTACTCTCTTTTTTCTCTCTCTCCTACTAGTTTAAGAGTACCCGGTAGTGGGAAAAAAAAAAAAAAAAAAAGATCTATCAATCTATCCATAGCCTTTTGCCATAATCCCATAAGGGGTGGCAAATTGACTATTGAGTTAGTTGTCTCATGGGGAGGGGCACTAACCCTCTGCCAACCTACTTGTTGACAAGTAGGGAACACGTATGTGTTGGTTATATGATTACCACCCAGTGTTATAAATGGTTCCCTGGCTTACAGGAATCCACATGGCTTGTCACTCAATGTAAAGCCACCTGAAAGGGAGAGGAGAATAAGAAAAAGTGACAGGAAAGAGGGGAGAAATAGGAAGAGAGAAGGGGAGAAACAGAAAAAGAATTATGGAAGTGAAGGAAGAAGTTGGCAGCACTACATCAAGTGAGTGGATGAAAGCTCAACATTATCATCATCATCATCATCCAATCCTACAGTGCCCCATGAGGAGTGTAGGAGCCCATGGCTAGGCAAGTTGGTCCTGACTTTTAAGATGAGAGTGACCAGCCTCACTCATCCCTGATGGCATCATGTGAGCAATAAACTCCAACCACCCCTTGGATATAAACCTTCATCGGCTCAATCCAATTGGAGCTCCTTAATTACCCACTAAACCACCAGGCGCCAAAATTTGGTCATATGGTTACCACGCAGCGTTGTAAATGATTTCCTGGTGTACAGGAAACCATTTAGCTTATCACTCAGTGTAGAGTCACCCACAGGCAGAAGGAAGAGGAAAGAATGAATGAAAGAAAGACAGAAGAGGAACTATGTGAAAAAAAAAAAAAAAAAGTCTGGTCTTAATTTACTGTGGTTACTCTAATTTTTTTCAGTTACGGCAAACTGTACATATCAAAATAAAAGAAACAAGTCTGGCAGCCTTAACCCATTCAATCTGATGATGTAATGGCTATCTATGGTTTTATTCTTACTAACGCCAGATGATTTTATTCAGTTTTTGCAGCAGCTTCGATCAGTTATTTACCCTCATTTTGCAAACAACAGCTACCGGTATGTTATCATTAATTTACATGATCCTAACTTTTAACATCTTTTTCAATATACATCTGCCATTTCTGGTATGCACAGTCACTAATATCCTCTATGAAGCCCCAGTTTTTAAGTTATGAATCATCAATTTCACTTGCTTGACTCCTGTGTATGACACAGATTGATTGTTATCCAACTAGTTTTCCATTAATGTAATCCAATTGTATACCAAGGTTATCCTCTACATCCTTTATCAACATTTTCACAATGAGAAGTCCTTCCTAAGCTGAATAATAATATCTGGTGGTGACAAGAAATAACTACAGAATATACCACCAGGTTCAAGAAGTTAATCCCTTGACAGTAAAATAATAATGCTGTATTTTTTCACGGCTAACATGGGATGAATTTATTTGGTTCAAACAAGCCAACTGCGGCAAAAAGGTTTAAATTTATCTTCGCAAACATTTGGCTTCCCATGTCTCTCAGATAAATAAAGTTCTCTGGTGTCTGTTGGAATAATCGAGTTGTCCTGATCATGAGAAGGTTAATGGTACAGTATATAAACACAAACACCTTACATGAGTTTCAGGTGGTTTTACAATGAGTGACAAATCTAATGGTTTCCTGTAATCCAGAAAACCATTTACAATACTGGGTGATAACCATATAACCAACCCATACATGTTCCCTACGTGTCAATAAGTAGGTTGGCGGAGGGTTAGTGCCCCTCCCTGTATAACAACTAACTCAAAGACAAACTGCCACCCCTTGATGGGATTATGGCGTCTGGCTATAGACAGACAGAGGGAGGGAGATAGATTCATATGACTCACTCAGCTGAATATAATCATCTAGCTTTTACTCAAATAGCCTACTAGAGTTGTGAAAGGTGATACCAGTCCTCAGGTTCTCATGGTTTACTCTGGGCTGAATAAAATTAGCTGGAATGGAACACACAAGTTGTCCTATCCATAAAAGGGTTAACACACTAACAAAGACTACAGAACTTTGGTTTTATTCCAGTTCATGCCAGAGTATTTTATTCAACCTGAAAGCCCACCACAGTCAGAGGGTTAAGGTGTCAAGGTGTCTAATAACAGTCAAATCCAACACAGTTAAGCCAATTACAGTGATGACTTGCTGTATTTGAAATTACATATCTTAAAAAAAAAAAAAAAGTATCAACCAATTCACACCAACTACGAGAACAAATTAACATGTTGTACCTTCATGTACAGTAGTTTACAACACACTATATTATACACCTAACAAAGAACAGTACACTAACTGAGAAAACATAGAATTCAATAAACCTCTCAGTTTGCTACAGGATTTAAAAAAAAAAAAAAAAAAAAAAAAAAATGCTGCAGGAGAAATGGCAATGATAAGTGGACTAAAATTAAAGAAAAGCAAAAATGTATATGAAGACACCTGCAGAAGGTACTTATGCCATAAAACTCTGTATGAATAGTAGAAAATACCAACAGAGATGGGTGTTAAATATGGAAACACAACAGTGTCAAAGTTACTCACTGAGAGACAAAAGGAAACTGTTAATAATTATGACTGGGATGGCAGAGTAATTAATATGAACAAAAATAAACACTTTCTGATGAAACATTAGCTAAAAATTTTCTTGTAAGTAACTGATGACCAAACAACATTAACGCCTGTACTATGATTTTTTTTTAATGTTCTTCCTTATTTCAGACAATCTAAACCACTACCGGTATCTCTCCATTGATATACTCTTTAGTCTATTATTCTACCACCATAGGATTTTACTCAGCTCCAGGGGGCCTTTCCAAACTAGAGGAGTTAGACACACCACCAGAAGTCTGCCATGAACTGACTAACCTCTAGTGACAGTGTGGGGAGGGGGTTGATGAAGGCCAATACCCTCTTCTGACACAAAATGATTCATAGGTATACGTGGTGAGTGGTGGTGAACTGAACGAACAGAAGGCAACGATTGACTATGTGTGTGTGGATGATGGAATGAGAAGGTGTGTAATGGATGCAAGAGCATACAGAGGTTGGGGGAGTGGACTTTCTGACCACCATATGGTGGTGGTGAAAGTCATAGTAGGAGGGAAGGACAGGAAGAAGTAGTCCATTCAGTGATACAAGGTGGTTAGAAAGGCTGCAGAAGGATGAAGGCAGAATAAAAGAGAGAAGTGGGGAAGCAATTGAGTAAATATGATTTGGAGCAGATGGGGGAGGTGGAAGGTGTGTGCAAGATATTAACTGAAATAATTTTTTAAGCATGTGAGGTGGCGTGTGGGATGAAGAGAAGACAAAACGGAGTGCAAGGTACAGCATGGTGGAATGAAGAGGTGAGACAAGCTGTGGTCTATCTATCTCTATCTATCTATTGCCAGACGCCTCAATCCCGTTTGGGGTGGCCACAAACAAATCGCCTCCAAGTCGCCCTGTCCCCCGCTATTTCACTCCCCTGCTCCCAACTCACACCTCCCTCTCTCATATACCTCTCCACCCCATCTCTCCATCACAAGCTGTGGTGCAAAAGAAAAAAGCATATAGCGAGTGGATGGAAAGCTGAGGCATGGAGGAAGTTGAGAGACAGAAGAGAGAGTTACATGTAGAGAGGAAGAGAGAGGTGAAAAGATCAGTAAAAGAGAGTAAGAGAGTGAATGGGGAATTTGGAAGGATATTGAGTGTAAAGTGGAGGGAATGTGAGAAAATGTTCTGGAAAGAGATATAGAGAGTAAGACAGGGTAATAAAGAAGTTAGTCGGGGAGTGAAAGATAAAAATGGTACACTGCTAGTGGAGATGGGAGAAAAAGTGAGCAGATGGAAAGAACACTTTAAGGAATTGCTGAACATAGAGAATGAAAGTGATGCGAGGATAAGCGGCTAGGGAATGGCAGGGAGGAGGAGGAAGGTGAGATGAGAGGAAGAAATCAGTTGGATGGAAGTAGTGGAGGCAATGAAGAAAGTCAAAATGGAGAAAGCCTCATAAACTGATGGAGTGTGTGGTGAAATGCTGAAGCACAGGGGAGAGATAGTAGTAGAATGGATATGGAATACGTGCTGATTGGCCTGGGAGAGGGCCCCGGAAGATTGGAACTCAGGATAATTGTTCCCCTGTACAAAGGAAATGGTGAAAAAGAAGTGTGTGGTAATCATACAGGCACTTGCCTTCTTAGTGTAATAGAAAAGGTGTATGGTAGGATACTAAGTGACAAAGTTAAGGAAATAACACAGAAATTAACTGGTGAAGAACAGGGAGGTTTTAGGAAAGGAAAAGGTTGCATATATCACATATTCATTCTTAGGTCGTCAGTGGCAAAGTTTCTGGAGAAGGGAAAGAAGTATGTAGCCTTCATGGATTTGGAGAAAGCATATGATACAAGAAGGTGGAATGACATGGAATGTGGAAAATATTAAGAATATATGGAGTAAATGGGAAGTTGCTGAATGCCATGACGAGTATGTATGAGGGGGCTAAGGCTGCACTGCATCCCGACAGTGAACTGAGTGAATTTTTCTACCTGAATGTTGGACTGAAACTTGGATGTGTCATGTCTCCACAATTGTTCAATCTGTACATGGATGGAGTTTTGGAGATACAAGGTAGGGCAATGGATGAAGGTGAGGCTTTAATGAAAGAGGGCAACATTTGGAAACGTCCTGTACTGTTATTTGCAGATGATATTGCATTGTTAAGTGAAGAGGAAGGGGAACTGCAAGGCTTAGTGAATGAGTTTGGAAGTGTGTGTAAGAAATTAAATCTAAAGGTGAATGTTGGGAAAAGTAAAGTTAAGGTCTCTGAGACAAATGAAGTCATTGGATGATGAGGAAATGGAAAATGTGAGTGTATTTAAGTACTGTAATAATCTAGTGTGATAAGTAAGGATGAAAGTTTGGAGGATGAAGTGCCTGAAAGGGTACAACAAGGAAGAACGGTTGCTGGTTATTTGAAAGCAGTGATAAGAAACAGGGAAGTGAGCATGGAAGTGAAAAAGTCACTGCATGACAGTACTGTATTGTGATACCTTGTTAGAAGGACACAAGTCAAGAGTGAGAGCAGTGGAAATGAATTATCAGAGAGGAGCACGTGGAGTTACATGGAGAGTCTGACAAATAAGGAAGTGAAGGAGCATCGTGGTGTAGATGTGGATGTGATAGAAAGCATTAGGAGAAATACACTGAGGGGGTTTGGCCACGTGGAGAGGATGGAGAGCGAGAGACTGATGAGGAGAGTGCACTAAAATCTTCTGCACCCTTATAATACAGATCTGGATAAATAATGACCATCTCCACCCTGATTATCCTCATTAGCTAAAATACTGTTCACGTCACCAGACTCAAAATGTCAAGCAGTTTATGAAGGATATCTTGTACTGAGACGTTTAGAAATAATCCCCTTTCCACCCTTCATTAAGAGATCACCCCTAGTGTGAATAACAAAATCTGCGGGTAGTGGCAGAAGGTTAAAAACACACACACACACACACACACACACACAGTAAAAGTTTACAGTACAATCTGGGTAAGGTGGTGGCAACCATAATCCACTGACTTAACGTAGTGCTGCCTACTTCTTCCTTCACCTTTATCATTCTTTTACTGTGTCTGTCCCCCTCTCTCCCTATTTCTTCCAGCTTTCCTGTCATTTTTTGTTACTCTTTCCTTTTCAGGTGGATTTAAGTGAAAACCCTAATAGTTTCCGGTAAATCAAGAAACCATTTATAATGCTGGGTGGTACCTATATAACCAACCCATACATATTCCATAGGTGTCAACGAGTGGGTTAGCAAAGATTTAGTCCCCATCTAACTCAAAGACAACCGGCCACCCTTTCAGGATAGTGGCATCCGGCTATTGAATGACAGACAAACTGGAACATAAGTTTGCTACTTACTTCACTGCATCTACTTCTCACTTAGACCATATATGTCATTTACCTCTGGATAATCAAAAGAGTCATATATGGACAGAAACAAATCAACTTTCCCTCTCAGTTTAGACATGTCAGCCAGCAGAGGTAAGTGAGGTATTGATGCAATTCATAATTTGGCAGACTGTGACTGAAAGTGCAAAAGAGGTTCGGGGGATCTTAGGACTGAATGCTCTCTATACTGTAACTACCTGTACCTACATATTACAATAAAGTGAACTTCATTAACGTGTCATAAGGGTACTGTATTGTAAAATCTGATTGGTGGAGAGGGATGCAATGGCACAGATATAACCAGAAGACTGTTGCCTGGTTATACAAACATCCCTCACCTCCCTCCCTAGCCCATGAAAAGAGGAGGATGGGCTGCCAGAGAAGGGCAACTTCAACCTACAGTCCACTGGGTTTGCATTTCAGATGAGGCCAGGGCAACAACTACAGCTGTTACTGCATGATGTTTTACTGCATGATACTGCAACACATTATTGGTCTTGATGAGAACCAACTTTCAAAGAGATCAAAAAGTAATGTGCAATTCAATTCAACTGTAGCTACTTAGTACACTGGGTGGTACACAGAGTAGGATATGACTACAGTTTTAAGTTTCTATGACTTGCAGTACAATTCAATAAATGGCATGAAACAATTTAACAATGGTCAGATTAAAGTAAAGGTATAGTGTTACAAAAACATTCCCTCTGTATCTACAAAGGCTGATTATCCAAGCCGCTGTTTAAGTAACTAATAAGCACAACTGTACTGAAGATAGTTAAAACTTGGTAAATCTCCTTATATGGGTAAACCGCAGGAAGTACTGTACACACAACCACATCTCCTTATTTGGGTATGCCAGAGGAACATCTGCACACATAACCAAACATGGCTGGTGATCCTAAAAGGCCTGGCAATCCAATAATGCCTCTTTAATCTTCTATTCTGAGAGTAATGGGCTTAACAATACAGGGGTTTACAGATAACAAACAGCTGATTTCACATACTTGGCACGGCATATGATTTAAACTATCTTGGGCTCTTATGACTCACTGCTCAATAGCCTAAAATTATCTGAGGGTACCTTGAACAAAATACTACAGTTATTCTCACAAAGAGATGATTAATATGGGCTACTCTACTTTTTATGATTTTTACCCATCTGGCGAAAACTGCCAACTTTCCCTCTTTGAATACTACGGCATGTTTCAACAAGAGATTAATACTAGAATATGATGCAGGTCATGAAAATGTGCTGTGGAAAAGATGTAGCACCATAGTATTGTCTTATTCTGCCACTAAGCTACATGAAATAAGCCGCAAAAGGCAAAACCAGGGACCTAGTTAAACTGAAATTACCGTACTATAGACAGGGTGCCTGTAAATCAATCCATTAGTATTGGCTAGTCACTGCATTGAAGAACTTTGTATTACGCACAACAGGGTATTCAGTAATTGCCCACCAACATTATCTCACTCCAAATCCCTGCATATAGTCTGTCCTCACTAATTCTATGATATGAGTGGATGAAATGCTACTTTAAGGGAGACAAATTATAAGTGTGACATGCATCTGACTCTGGATCAAAGAGCTAAAAGCATACAAAAGCACCCACTTCCAACCTCAAAATTTTATAATACAGTGGAAGTTCTGTATTACTGAAGATGTGTTAAGTCATCAGCAGCTTTTAAATGTTCAATAGTGGTAGGTGGAGGTGCTCACCATCCACTCACTCAATTAGTGCTGCTCTTGGGTGGATGCCCTTTCCACTCTACCTTTTTTCCTTCCTCATATGTCCTTCTTTCCTTCCTCTTCCTTCTGTCTGTGGGTGATTCTACACTGATTGACAAGCCAAGTGGTTTCCTGTACACCAGGAAACCATTTACTATGCTGGGTGGTAACCATATAATCAAACTATGGTGCCTGGTGATTGAATGGGTAATTAAGGTGCTCCAACCAGATTGAGCCTGCGTCAGTTTATATCCAAGGAGTGGTTGGGGTTTATTGCTCACGTAATACCACTCAGGGATGAGTGAGGCTGGTCACTCTCACCTTAAACGTCAGGACCAATTTGTCTAGCCCCAGGCTCCTGCACTTTTCTTGGGGCAACACAGGATTAGATAATGATGATGATGATGCTAATTCATCATATACTTTTCAATGGAAAAGTCTTCATTCATCGACTACTTACTGATGCAACAGCTCTAACCAAGAGCTAACTGTACTCTCACAGATTTACAGCCACCTAAATTTTTACAAAGTGCCACCAACTGCCCCTGTTCACTTTCTCTATCCAGTACACTTATGTTAATTTCAGTCCCACTCTCACACCACCAGGCAAACAACACATAAATTACTCTACATCCTGCACCGTGATAATGCATTAGTTTACGTAATTCTTGCTATCTTCAGACATTTTATTCACCATGGAAAACACTTTGAATCAGACTGAGGGGTCCAATACAGTACCAATATTAACTCCATTACCCTTTTTAATATTAGCAGTCTTTTGCATGCTAAATAACAGAATCTGGAAGTAACTACACACTTAATACACTAGGTAATGCAGTGAAAGAGTTAGCTAATAAATATGTTAAATCCCTTCACTACAATGACAGAAGCTCCAGCAGTTGGGTGGATCACAAGCATCTACCAAGTCTCACAACCAATCCTACGTGGGAGGTACATTTCAGAGAGTTCAGTAGCATGTCTTTTCATGAGATTTCACATGCATGCACCCTGTCATGCTCCCTCGATGACACATACAGACCCACTCTAAATACAGCCATAACAACACAATCTTCATGTCCCTTATATACCCTACACTCCAAATGCCTTCCAGCTTGATACCCCTGCAAGAAGCACTGAGTGGGTTTCCAGTGACAAAAAGTGGTGTTCCCTGGCACTATAATTCATCTGACCTGAACATATATTGTAGAGCTGCTTGTCATTGTCAGGCATGTGCGAACCAACCATTACAATATAATAAATGCATATACTGTAGTATTATAATGGCATCTTTTTTTTTCTCTCTCTCATTCTGGCTACTGCACAGACGATTTTGTTCAATTCAGGAGGGGTATCTAGCACTGAATGGCTTACTGAAGGGTTTAGGTAATCCTTCCAGTTCGAGTCTATGCTGTGATATAAAAAAATGAAAAAATACTGTATTCAGGTTAAAAAAAAAATAACACACAGCAGGTCTGACATCATACAATCCTGGGGACTAACTACACAACTCAATTAAACCTCACTGCTTGCTGAGCTGCCCACAGTCATGCTCAGGACAGTGACACAGCGGTCAGTCTGTTTTCCATTGACAGAAATGGGCTGATTCCACGATAAATTCCATGAGCCTTAGCTATCAAACAGAAATAAGTCCCTTTGCTTGCCTGTCAAATTACAATTCTCCAATCGGACTATACTTGGCCATCACTGAGCAGGAGGGGTTTGGGAATCATTGTTATGTTAAAAGTAAATGTGATACACTAACTGACGATGCTGTTTCTCATATGTCTTGCCTATTTTGCAGGCTTAAGCCTATGGTTCTTGCTATTTGCATCAAAAAATAAAAATAAATAAATTTAAACAAAAAATCTGATGCCATCTTCATTCTTTCTTGTCAGCTACTTTCAGATGATTTTATGCAGCTTTGGAAAGAGTTTTTAACTTTCTAAGGTCAAATAACCTTCAACACACCCTCCACAACTAAGGGGCTCTTCTTGACTGCATCATCTGGAGGCAGCAAGAATTTCCTGAAAACCTGTGTCATCTTACTGATGGGGTTACTATACTGTCATGCTTTTCTGAGGGTCATGCTAGTGATCATGCTGTATTATATATATATATATATATATATATATATATATATATATATATATATATAATCTGTATAGAGAGAGAGAGAAAAAAAAATAAAATAAAATAAAAAGTAACTGGTAAACTGTGTTCTAAGAAACCTGAATTTACTTCTGATTTATGAACTGCCCTGCAGCACCAAACAAATGAGATATCCACACCACAAATTAAAAACCAGTATTGTATTTTTAGTTTATTCCTCCCAACTTCCAGTGACTTGTTTAGCTTGGGAAAAGCCTCACACACTAAAGGGACAAATGAAGACTATATCTAGCTCCTAGAGCAAAAAAAAAAAAAAAAAAAAAAAAAAAAAAAAAAAAAGTACATTCCAGCCAATAAAATAATAAAAATCTTCTGGGGACAACAAGACCAAAATTTAAGATCAGTACTGTATGTTACTAGGAGTTAATCTACAAAACAGATGTTGCTGCTCATCTGCACATAAACATGGAAGATAGAATGGAGGGATGTTTGCTTTCTTTCAGGGGATAGGGATAAAATGGAGGGATGTTTGCCTTCTTTCAGGGAATAGGGATAGATTGGAGGGATGTTGGCTTCTTTCAGGGGATAGGGATAGATTGGAGGGATGTTTGTCTTCTTTCAGGGGATGGGGATAGAATGGAGGGATGTTTGCCTTCTTTCAGAGGATGGGGATGAAACTCAAGGATATCTGCCATATTACAGGGGGTAGGGAGGGAACGGAGGGGTTTTTGCATAACTAGGCAGCATCAATGGCCAATTACAACACAGCCAAACTCTTAATTATCCATACACAACTGTTCCTGAGGCTAACGCTGGCAGTGGCGAGAATGTCTTATCAGCAATAAAATAGAACACCTGAAGACTAAAATTTAATGGGCCTCCTGATCTACATCATATAGCACATTTACTCTAACCTGACAACACTATCAAGCCTATTTTTACTGACCAAGTGTAGTCAGAGGGAAGGGCTGATGTGAGTGATAACCAGACTCGTTGCTACTAAGACTAATCAAATTTCATGCAAACAACACTTAGTTTTGAGGTGTGGGAGTGGCCTAGTTCTGTCAGGTTAAACAAATCAATTATACACTAGTTAACCCTCCAGTCTGAATACTGTACGTCATTTGTATTTTATTCCTGCTATCTCCTGACAACTTTATGCAGCTTAGGACACTCACCTTATGGAGTTAATGAGGGTGATATTTAACCCCTCCAATATAAAAAGCTTCTCCGGCACAGAGTAATGTTGCCTAGTGACATCAAAAAGAAAATAAATGACTTCGGCAGATGGGATTATTATCTTTAAATATCAGCACTGCAGTGTTGACCTTGACTGCATTAAATGCAGATATCAATTAAGGAAAACTATCAGCTCACATTATTTAAAGTAGCATACAGTTTTTTACTCTACAGATACACAGCAATAAGCTATAATTTCAGTGAGATTCCACGTACTGTACTGTACTATGGACTGAGAAAAGGAACATTCACTAAAATTGAAGTTTAAATGCTGATTAACTCCCTCATACATGTACTGAGGTTATTCTTACTTTGGATAAGATTTTCCAAGGTATTCTGAATTTTTATTAAAGATACGACCATACTGAGTTATGTTCTCATTGTCTAGGGAGATTTCCTAACACCTCTACCACAGTGAGTATATTTCACACAGGCACACACACACACACATGTAAGCATTAGCTCTTTTGATTTTTTTTTCCTGTTATATCTCAGCTGGTGGGTCAATAAAACAATGAAAAAAAAGAAAAAAGAAAAATGTGAGAAGACAAATTAACTGTACAGTACGATCAGGCACTAACAAACAGTGAAGGTTTTTCTCGCTTATCCTTCTCTTCTCCTTAATAACTTCTGGTTAAAGCTCCTACCCGATCATATACAATCTGTACACTTTGAGGATACAGTACTTTTTGATGGGGAGAAGTCTGATTCTGTACAGCTTAGCTTTCATTAACCCCTTCACTACAAGAGGTCTCCCCTATGCTAAATACAGACATCTCAAGGTAAAAAAAAAAAAAATTAAATATATGCCCCTGGATTAATCTGGTTGACTACCCTCAATAAGGACAACTCAGTACCAGGTATATTATCATCTCACATAACACTAACACTTCATTCAGCAACAGCAAGTGTTTTAAAGTACCGTACTGCAGTTATGTTTAAAACTAATAGCCTTATTTAGCCTAACTGCATAGTACGCTGGTAGTTCCCAACAAGAAGTAGGCAGTGTTGCATTATTCAGTACCTTATGCTTAAGTTGGCCTACTGGGAAAAAAAAAAAAAAAAAAAATACTGTACACGATTTTCACCTAAATTTCATACAGGCTAAATCAAAAGGAGCAGCTCAATGAATTTGCACCCAACAAATTCCTCTGCCTGGTCACTGTGCCATACACAACTACACAAACACTCAGTTGTACCATACACAACTATACAAGCACTCAGTCACAAATATATGAAGCCGTAACAATGAAATACCAATGCACATTACACACATTAGGCACTGTACATAGCCTACCTGGTACAGTACAAGGTACAGTACTTCTATCCATTCCCTACCTCAAGGCAATTTTATCCAACCATCCATTCCCTACCTCCAGGCAACTTTATCCAAACACAGTTATATATGGCAATTCTCCCACTTTCCTTATCATTCCTTTTACCCTTTCTTTCTATTCCTGTAACAGATACCATATGGACTTCCTCTTCCAACATTACTCACAATCTCACATCCAAAGACTTCCTTTGGCACCCAATATAAATTCCATTAGGCTACTCTCCCCATACAATGTGATGGTCAGTCAAGAGAAGGCAACTGTGTGACACTACTCTGCACTGGCTAATCAAAACTGGAAGCAGTTATTGCTGTTGTTCTTGTTCCTTATCCCCAATATGTCTGGCCAGCAGATCCATCAACCAAAGACAAGTAACTGCTTCTGTGGGGCAGTTCCACAGGTACAATACCATACAGTATGCACCATGTAGTGATCCAGCATCTGCTTGAGGCAGAGCCCCTTACCAGGGTTGGACAAGGGTCCTTCCCACAACAAGGCGCGGGGAAATGTGGGCAGGAGGTTTGGCTCCCAGGTCAATGCCACAACTGTTCGACCCTGGGTGCACAATGCCACCACATGATGGCTCCCCTTCAGCAACAAAAATTATAGTAAAATATAAGAGCAATATAATGCTACTGAAGAAAAATTCAAAGAACAATTTCTATAACTTACATTAGTATATGCAGCAAAAAACAAATGCTACCGGTATGGTAAATAAATAGTTTAGCAATGACGTAAATTATAAATCTGCCTTTAATTGCAGAACTTGAAGGAATTTATATACTCTACTGTCTACCTGTAGTGATACAACAATCAGTTTCCCACTTTGATATCAGCAATACAGTAAGGTACATTTCTGGTAGGTAAGATCATCTGTCTGTGGGGTGGAGCCAAGCATTTCTAGTTAAATACTGATTTATGCAGTAAATTTTTAATCCCTGGACGTACACCAATAACATACCGGTATTTCACGGAGCACTCCACAAATAGTTCTCTTAATCTTATGCTTTTCTGTTCCTATTTTGGAATCTATCTATCTATCTATCTATTGCCAGATGCCATAATCCCATAAGGGGTGGCCATTTGGAATCTTACCTGCTAATTAATGGTAACTGAGTGAAACCGATAAACTCAGTAAGGAAGCAAATATGAATGTACTAGCTAAAAAAAAATAAATAAATAACTAACACAACACTGATGATGCATACTGGAAATACAATGCTGTTGTTACCCTCATGTAAGTCTTGTGCTGCATAACATTATTTACCTTCACTCAAATTACAGTAAATGCAAAACATTTCCAAACCAGTACCAATAGAGAAATACTAACCCAAAAACACCAACCATAAAAAACACATATCTCAAAAATGACCAATAATCATGACATTTTCCACTAACAATTTTTTTGCTTATTTTAATGCTCTTGGTCCCATATACCGGTAAATAAAGAAAATAATTTGGTGTATCTAATAATACCACTGTATATTGGTATGTGTTCATTTCTCGTACATTTAAAACAGCTCGTGTGGCTACATGCATGACATACTGCACGTTAAGGCCTCGTTATAGATCTTCCCCTCCCCCAGTCCCCAAAGAACTACAGAAAATTGCTTATTAAAATCCCACTGAAACCTCTCAAGCTGGATGTGCTAGATTCATCAAAATATCAAAACTTTATCAGCTGTACGAAAATGGCTATGAAACTCTATACCACATCCTCAACTTATACTAACAAGGGCTGCCAGTATATTCTAATTTCCTAATCCCCTAAAGATGACGACATTTTCCACCAAGTACAAAGTGCTAAAAACCAGCTTGCGTATTAAATTCTGTCACAGTCCAGGGTTTTGATGGTAATATGGATAAAAGTAATAATACGGTAATAATAATAATAATACCGGTACAATAATAATAACAATCACACACTGCTACTACATGTACATTACCACAAATATAAGTAGCTTCGTACTGATAAAATCTCATGCTATATTTACATTACTAAAAATAATACCAGCTTCAGTACTGGCAAATTCCCACTCTATAGGTACACTTCTAAAAACATAAAATAACTTCAATACTGACCACACAATTCCAAGCTACTGAACATCCTACTTGGGCCTGATTCGCACACCCCTACACAAAACCCTTATCTACACCTCCCAATTAATTTCACCCATATAGCTACTGTGAATGTGGATTATCCTCACTATAAACACACTTTCAAAATATGGGAAGAGTTCATAAAAAAAGCAAAAATCATGGTATTAAGAGACACATTACAGAAAATTACACATCTCAAAATTTTGTTGGTTGTGTTCTAATATTGTGTTCATGCCAAAATTGATATAGGTAGGTAGCGCACGATATTATAAAACAAATATTCAACTGTCATGATCACAGAGCTGAGGGAATATTTTAGTGGTAAGTTTCATGTGTCAAGTGGGTTGGTGGAGGGTTAGTGCCCCTCCCTGTAAAACAAATAACTCGAGTCAAATGGTCACCCCGTACGGGATTATGGCGTCTGGCAATGGATGGATGGATGGTAAGTTTCCTGTACTCCATAAACAAGAGGAAAAGTTTAACAGGCAGTACAGTAATGTGTAATGAAACTTTACTAAGCTTACATTACAATTCCCCCACAAATCCTGTAACCTAGCTTCCTGGTATGAACTTTAAGTACCAATGTGCTGAAAAATTCCTAAAAATGCTGGAAATTCTGTAACCTGCTTTGCTACTATTGTTCAAATTTTCACACATACTGCACACAGTCACATACCATGACTAGGCATACACAATAAGGTATTCTATAATATTCAATGAAAAAAAATAATTAAAATACACTATAGCAATCTTCAAATTCACCATAACCCCAGTTAATTATTCTGTGCATGTACTGTTTACTATTTAGGTTACCATTAGTTGATATATCACCGTCTTTTCATATATTTTCTGAAAAGTGATATTCTAAAAACCTTAATGAGGTACTTCACATGATTTAAAGTTATTAAACTCTTTAAAAAGTTTGTGACAATGGCACTGATGCATCACACCAAAGTAAATATTACTTACAGCATATGTATATCAGCTTTAATTATCTTCATTTGCAGGAAGTTTAATTAATAAATAATTAGTCCTAATTAACACTTGCACTATCATTGCACCGACTCAATATAAGCACATGGCAAACTTCAGGGCCAACCCGGTATAGGCCTAGGCATAAGCATAAACATTAATACAAATCAAAGACTGCAAGGTGTGCTAAGCGTGCCATTGCCATATAAAATGTCACTGTAAAGTTATGTCAAGTGTCAGCAGCGTAGTGCAGTGTACTCACGATAACGCGAGAGTGTAGCGCCCGCTGCCAGCCCAGTCATGCTTTCCTGTCTTTCCACCATCACAACCAGCTAACAACTAACCCTTACTCACCCATCCCATGCAAAACGTTGCAAAATCCCCTGCAAATGGACCCCTTCTTTTCAACACGTTCATATTTTTTGTAGGCTCGGGCAGCACCTCCCTGGGAGCAACCCCGCTGTTGTAAACAAACCACTCTATATCCACCACAGCTACTGTCACGCCTCACACACTGTCACATGGGATTCATCACCGTATTTTCTGAAATTTGCGATCACTGACACAGCTTCACTTTCCGTATTTCACGTGGAAAAATGTTGGTGTTGGAGTTAACGGGGTCGAGGTGTCAACCCTTTGGACCCAGGCCGAGGCCGCGCCAACAACTTGAATGGCCGTATTTTGGAGGTGGGCAGCGTGGCCGCTCCCCTACTTCTTGCTCTACTTACCGGCAGTAGCGGCCTCTGTGCTACAGTAGTGGCCGCTGTGCCGCTGATGGCACCGTGTTAGGTGGCGGGGGGAGGCTGGAGGGCAGCCATGGGTGTGCAAGGTAGGGCGCCCTCCTACTACACAACAAAGACTCAGCCTGTGACGTCATGGGCCTACCACTCTCAGTCTAGACATTCAATCTAAAACCTATACTTGTTTCACGATATTAGTTCAAAGATAAAATACCATACAAGTTTCGCAACTCCCTATACACTTGAATGTACTCTCTGATTATTACATAAGTGAGAAGTCAGTCAGAGAGCGGACTAAAATCGATGTTAGAGCGTGAGTGGCGGCGCTGGCTTGAGCTTCCTGCAACACCACCGCTGAATCACAACAATCCTAACTCGGGAATATTGCAAATTATGCCTTTGTAAACCTGCGTTGTCATTACCTTTTACAGTAGCTGCATAGATGAACCTTTACTGAACTCCATCTCCGTTTCAGTAGAGCGACATTTCTTCTCTGTATCCAAGAAACTCCGCGAGTAAGTGGCAATTGCATGCAGTGGGTCCCGCTTCCTCTTGCAACAAAAAAGAACTGAGGAGCAACGAACTGGTTGTAGTTCCTTTAACGCTTTTCGCATTGTCACGACATGAATAAGAAATTTAAAACTGTACTGCAAATAGCTATAAAACTCCAACACTACTGCAATAACCAAACTATTAACAAACTTTTCAACTTATTTCTTATACTAACGTTCCGAAACTACATTAAAATTTTCGCGCGCAATATCTTTGGCCAATCACAACAAAGAGGCTGCAAACACTGCTTTATCTCAGCAACAGGAACTTAAGTATTAACCAGGGAACTTCCTTGTCTGTATATATTGTACCTGGGACCTTCAAACTTCCCTAAAAACTGAGATTCATAAATTAAAGTGATATTGTTTAAGTATAGCCCCATTCCAAGCAGCGTTTTGGTTTGAAGTTATTTTCATCTTACCTCAGTTAATTTCTCCGGGCAATATATAACATTCTTACAGCGCAGGCTCTACCGAAATGAACTAATCTCAAGTTTGGCTAATTGTTTTATTTTCTTACTATCTTTATTGCAGTAATTAATATCTTTATCGGGGTATGTCTGCTTTATTCACATTGCACTGCACATTCGTTAGAAATCAAAAGCAGAGTACAACATGCCCACTAAAAATACATAATTCATCACGCACCAGTAAATAATAATAATAATAATAATAATAATAAATAGAACGGCCTGAAGAAAATTAAAAACGGGATGAAGTAGACATGTATGGACTTAACAGATAACATGAAGAACAGTACAGTATTTCGAAAGCTTTCACACTTCATACTTTTTATCAGAATGTAAAACAACGTCTGTGAATGCTTATGGGGCAACTGGGAAAATTCAGAATTACATTTTTTGTATTATTATTATTATTATCATTATTATAACTTCTCTTCGGCGATGACACTGCTGACTTCTTGTTGGCTCCAGACGATTTTATTTATTTACTCATTTATTCATTTATTTATATATTTGCTTCGCTCTTGCAGTAAATATGAAGACAATATCAAACCACTCCAGTCTGAAAAAGTATCTCCAAAACTGAATTTCAAAAAAGCAAGCATTAAAAAAAAAAAAAAAAGTTTCCATCATTACTTCCCCTAAATACTTCCTCTGGTGTTGGAGGGACGCCTTCACGTGGTGGCACTGATATAACTGGGCGGATCAACTGCCCGGTTATACAAGCATCCCTCAACTACTTCCCTATCCCCCAAAAGGAGGATGGGGGACTGCAGAGGGAGAATTTGAACCTGCAGTCCACCGGGTTCACATATCAGATGAACCTACTACTACAACTACTACTACTATTATACTGCTGCTGCTGCTACTACAACTACTACTACTCATATTGTATTAAAACTAGGGTTGCCACATCTGAACTGTCAAAATACCGGAAGCCTCCACTGAAACCTATTCTTCCCCCCAACACACACACACACACACACACACACACACACACACACACACACACACACACACACACTTTGGGCCGCAGACGTTGAAACCTTTATATATAGATACAAGTATATGTAAGTATGGATGGATGGATGGTTGAATGAATGAATGAATGGATGGAGAGGTAGCGAGGAAGAAGGAACCAAAGGCCATGAGCCCGCAATAACAGTTCCCTCCAAGAGAAAAACAAAATACAATAGAGATAGACTTCTTCCAACCCTTCAACATGTTTTTTTAATGAATGAAATAAAATCGTCCAAG
>NC_136958.1:40484582-40499582 GCF_032717465.1 Coenobita brevimanus | reverse complement strand
CTCAATATCCCACATTCACAAGGGGTAGGAATATTGAAATTAATGTTCACTACTGTTATTAGGGACGTGAATCAGAGGAGAAAGTACGTCCTGGGTATAATTTTCTTTTTCCTTTATTGCAAGATCAATGGAGGCTTCTTGCAGGTCTCCAGTTGTCCTCTTAATCCCCCACCCGCCCTCCCAAGCCCCCACCCGCCCTCCCAAGCCCCAACCAGCCCTCCCAAGCTCCCACCAGCCCCTCAGAGTTCCAAATAGCGCAGTGGTACGCTTTGGATCTAGAAAGAATTTACTACCGACCCTTTCCGTTAACTCCCCATCCCACCTCAGCCCTGCCCAGCCCTCCCCAACCCTTCCCCTCCCTCCCTAGCCCTGCCCAGCCCTCGCTATCTCTTTCCTTCCCTCCCCATCGCTTTCCACCCCTTCTCATACCTCTCTATGTATTTCCTTCCCTCCCCATTCCTTCCTCTCCTATCCAACCCCTTCTTAGTCTTTCCCAGCCCTTCCCCTCCCTCCCCAGCCCTTCCCATTCCATCCCAGTCCTTCCCCTCCTTCCCCAGCCCTTCCCATTCCATCCCAGTCCTTCCCCTCCCTCCCCAGCCCTTCCCATTCCATCCCAGTCCTTCCCCTCCCTCCCCAGCCCTTCCCATTCCATCCCAGTCCTTCCCCTCCCTCCCCAGCCCTTCCCATTCCATCCCAGTCCTTACCCTCCCTCCCCAGCCCTTCCCATTCCATCCCAGTCCTTACCCTCCCTCCCCAGCCCTTCCCATTCCATCCCAGTCCTTACCCTCCCTCCCCAACCCTTCCCAGTCCTTACTCTCCCTCCCCATCCCTTCCCACCCTTTTTCATCCCTTTCTTTCCCTTTCCTTCCCTCCACATCCCTTCCCCTCTCTTCCTAGCCCTTCTTACTCTTTCCCAGCCCTTCCCCTCCCTCCCCAGCCCTCAACACCCCATCCCCTTCCGTCCCTCCTCACCCCTCACCACTACCCTTTCGCAGGTCTAAGTAGGACAAGAGTACGTACTCCACTATAGTCGCCTTCATCCCTGCCGCACCCACCCCCAACCCTAACCCAATGATGTCCAGCTTGATAGGGTAAACCATGAAAAAAGATTTAGGGGCTATAATAAAAAATGATTTGGAACCAAGCAAACAATGTACTGAAGCTGTGAAAAAGGGCAAATAAACTGATTGGATTCATAGGCAGAGCATTTGAATATAAATCTGATAATACTGTCCTCACTTTGTATAATTCCTTAGTACGCCCGCACCTGGAGTATTGCGTTCAGTTTTGGTCACCGTATTATAAAAGGGATATGGAAAAGCTTGAAAGAGTGCAGCGAAGGATGACAAAGATGACACCTAGATTGAGAAATAAACCGTACGAGGAACGTTTAGAAGCCCTGAATCTCTTTACCCTAACTAAACGGAGGATACGAGGAGATTTAATTCAAGTATTCAAGATATTCAAAGGACATGATAACATGGCTGTCGATAAATACTTCACAGTTGATCACTCGAATTACACTAGAGGCAATGGGCATAAAATAATTGGCAAACGATTCCAGTCGCATGAAGCTAAGCATTTCCTTTTTAATAGTCGTAAATATATGGAACAAACTGCCCCCCAACGTAGTAAATTGTAATACAGTACTAACCTTTAAAGGTCGCCTGGATAAGTATCTGTCATCTTACCCCCAGCTTAATAAGTTTACTCCTGAATAAAACACTTGTGTACACATTTTTTTTTTTTTTTAGAGCCTGGATCAATTTATTAAATGCAAATATAGTATATGCACAGACTAGGATATGCACAGATAGCCCTGAGTTAACGGTCACTACTCATACTTTCGACCTGTGATGAGCTGTGGATCACTGAGGGTCCCTGTTAGTTACGTGGCCACCATCGGGATTTTTTTTACTGTACCAGGGGTCACCGCTTCAGGAGGTGTCTTGTGTACTTGTCCCGCATGGGAAAGTTCCTAGTCTCAGTGGAATGAACGGAGCTGGGGCCTGATTGACTGCTGCCTACCTTAATAGCGCCAGGCAAGGCTGCCGCACCACCCTTGAACATCCGGACTGTGCACTGTGCAATTTCCACACTGTGTCCGCAGACGCCCTGTCAACTCAACGTACCCGTACATAGTGACATGTATTAGTTATTTATTTATGTATTCGATTACTCATTTTACTTTCCTACTTTCTCTTTCAGGTTATTCATTCTAGTGGCTTATAGATTAAGTATTACAGAATGTAGTTTTTCCTTTTCAGTCTTTCCTATGAAATTTCCATGTCAGTCTTTCCACGCTGCATGGTGGTTTTTCTCACTTTTTCCTGCCAGTTTTAACCGGAGGGTTTGGAGGCGGGGGGAGCCTTCTTGCTTTAATATCCTCATCCTTCAACATGTAGAGTTAGATCTTGTAGTCATAGTCTATTCTGTAACAAACAGCCTCGAAAGGACCACAAGGTCTGTTGCTGTTTGCTTCCTTTGTACTCCTTCCTTTGTACACCACTCCTCATTCCCCCCCACCACCTCCTATCCCTCCCCAGCCCCCATTAACCCCCACCTCCTGCATCTGTCCCCACCTCTAAGTAGCACAACGGTGGGGTCTACGTCACCTTAAGCGGCTTGAGGGGAAGGGGGAGGGGAGAGGGGACGGACCAAGGGGGGGCGGACCCAGAGCGGACCCTAAAGAACCCAGCCGGAACCGCCCCCCCTCCCGTAGAGCCGCCCTTCGCCCCCC
Source organism: Coenobita brevimanus (assembly GCF_032717465.1). Taxonomy (NCBI): domain Eukaryota; kingdom Metazoa; phylum Arthropoda; class Malacostraca; order Decapoda; family Coenobitidae; genus Coenobita; species Coenobita brevimanus. Next base: position 40,496,842 of record NC_136958.1, on the reverse strand, counting down.
CACCTGACCTACATCACCCACACCGCGGATAGGGAGGATAGGGGATAGGAGGGCGTGGAGAGGGAGATGGGAAGGGATAGGGGTGGAGGGGATAGGAGGGGAGGAGGGGAATGGGAGGGGACAGGGAGGATAGAACATAAGAACATAAGAAGAGAGGATAACTGCAGTAGGCCGGTTGGCCCACGCTGGGCAGCTCCTAGAAGAGTAACTGAACTACTAGAATGAGATAAGGGTAGCAAAGAAGAAGGCTCTCCCCCGCCCTCCAAACCCTCCAGCCGAAGCCGGCAGGAAAAAGTCAGAAAGAACACCACGCTGTATAGAAAAACTGGCGTGGACATTTTACAGGAAAGTGTGAAAGGAGAACAGAGACTATCATAGTGGGGTGTGTGGGATGGGATGAAGATGGCAGGGAGATGGGATAGGACAGGAGGGGTTATGGGAGGGGATAGGAAGGATAGGAAATAGCGGGGATATGGGAGGGGATAGGAAAGATAAGGGATAGAGCGATAGGAGGGAGAAGGAGATAGGGGTGGAGGGGATATGAGAGGAGGAGGGGATAGGGGGATACGGGATAGGGGAGGGGATAGGGGTGGAGGGGATACAGATAGAGAGGAGGGGATAGTGGAGAGGGAAGGGCTATGGACATACACTATACTCCTTTCACCCTAACTTGGCCTAAAACAACCATCTCTCCATCTTGAGCCCTGAGTCGTAACAGTAGATTGACACTAGAATATAATGCTAGTCACGAAGAAGTGCTATGGAAAGGATGTGGAGCCGTGGTATTTTCTTTCTCTGTCACTGAACTAGGAATAGGCATAAGGACGAAAATCTGGGCCAAGTTTTGTGAATGAACTATAGCGTATCTTAAGGAAGCTCCCTAACACCTTTTCCTGAGCGATTTATTTTGCTTATTACACCTTACTGACCTCCTCTTATATAACCCTTCTAACATCGCTATACATCGTCGGTAAGGATGCTCCGTAACAACTTTTCCTAAGCGATTTATTCTATTTATTACCCCTTACTGCCCTCCTCTCATATGAATCCTTCCAACATCGCCATACGTCGTCGGTTAAGGAAACTCCCTAACACCTCTTCCTGAGCGATTTATTTTGCTTATTACACCTTACTGCCATCTTCTTATATAATCCTTCTAACATCGCCATACGTCGTCGGTTAAGGAAGCTCCCTAACACCTCTTCCTAAGCGATTTATTTTACTTTTTACACCTTACTTATCTCCTATTATATAAATCCTTCCAACATCGCCATACTCTGCATAAATAAAGTACAAAAGGATAGTAACGAGCCATACCAAAAACTAAATCGCTAAGGAAGTGGAGCTAAGGAGAACACGAACCCAAGAAATGATTATGTTACTCAGAAGTTACGAATCACTAGTAATCAAGGAGTTTTATTGCCTAGCGACTGCACGAAGGCCACGAACACAGGCAGTTGTGGTAAATCGTAATCTCTCTCTCTTTCTCTCTCTCTCTCTCGACAAGCAACAATCGAATTCCTATCCAGGTCCCTAACTGTAGAGCTGCGTGAAGAGGGACAAGGTGGGCAACTAATTTCGTCCAAGGGTCTGACCGTCCTGAGAATGGGTGACAGGACGTGGCATTGGCATAGCCAGATTATCGGTGAAGGGGAACGGCACACTAACTTCTCCCCCACACACCTGTGCTGCTTTGTATATTAGGCTCCATATATATATATATATATATATATATATATATATATATATATATATATATATATATATATATATATATATATATATATAAAGGAGTTTTGGTGAGATCAAGTGCATTTAAGTGAGCACGCGATTCATAATCTTGCTGTGATGTGGGTATTCACGATATTTACGAGACCGTAAGAGCGGCACGTAATCACTTACCATGCGTGTATATATATATATATATATATATATATATATATATATATATATATATATATATATATATATATATATATTTTTATATATATATATATATATATATATATATATATACACACACTATGTGTGTGTGTGTGTGTGTAAGTATTCGTGGATTTACGTACCTCCATATTCCTTTCGGCTGCCCTATCAAATTTTCATAACAATTTTTTACAATAAACTATTTCCTTACTTTTCTTGCTGATTTAGAGAGAGAGAGAGAGAGAGAGAGAGAGAGAGAGAGGGAGAAACCTTCCTAGCTTTATCCCTGTCTCACTCTCCTTGCCCAGCCAATTATACTCATGGACAAGGGCTGCTTAGTATGGCTGCACCCTTACCCTGCAATTATAGTACTTTCTCGTGATCCGGCAGGGGTTGGCAGGGTGGGAGATGTTGGCAGGGAAAGTACTTGTTGGCAGGGTGAGATAGTAGATGTTGGCAGGGGTTGGCAGGGTGAGATATAACCTTTTTAATCTGATCTGAGGAAAGACGAGCATTAAGCTTTTGAAAGATGGCCGCTGATTGGTTGTCCGGTGCATTCAAATTATTAACGACATTCTAAATCATTTATTATTATTATTATTATTATTTTTTTTTTTACGTGTCCGACTCTGGGCAAAGGCTTCAGGGCCTATATCTCGGGGGCAGTAGCCTATCCCAAGGCCCAGTAGTCCTCCTACATCTCCACATGTCACCACTTTGGCGCTAACACCCACCATCCATATTGAATACATGCTAGGGCTGTCTCATACAGGATTGATGTATTGGTATTAGCGGGGGTATTTTTACGACATGTCGGCGGGTCATCTGGTAGATCAGGAAAGTCTGCTTTTTATGAAATTCAAATCCTTCAACTGTTCCCTGCCCCAGCCGGGATTCGAACCTGGGTCCATTAGGACTGCAGGCCACCTCTCTGCCGATTCAGCCACCATTATTACTTATTATTATTATCATTATTATTTATTATACGGGCTTCAATAACCGTTTGATATTAAGACTGCCCAAAATATATATAATTATTTGCATAGATTAATTTCAAAACAGCGCCTTATGTTTATCAGATGGCCGAAAAGCGTTGGAAAATTTGAATTCTCGGGGCAAATCACACCACGTCCAGGTAAAGTGTTGTGGGTACCTTGATTTTTTTCACCTGTACAGGTAAATAAAGGTAAATTATGTCAGTACTGCGATGGTTTGTAAAATATTAACCTAGCAAGTGTGACGGGGTGCGGTAGGGTAGGGGGGTTGGCAGGGGTGATGGTGCGGTAGGGAGTTGGCAGGGAATGGGGACAGGATAAGGGGGTGGGGTAGGGTAGGGGGGTTGGCAGGGGTGATGGTGCGGTAGGGGGTTGGCAGGGAGTGGGGACAGGATAAGGGGGTGGGGTAGGGTAGGGGGGTTGGCAGGAGTGATGGTGCGGTAGGGGGTTGGCTGGTAGTGGGGACAGGATAAGGGGGTGGGGTAGGGTAGGAGGGTTGGCAGGAGTGATGGTGCGGTAGGGGGTTGGCAGGGAGTGGGGACAGGATAAGGGGGTGGGGTAGGGTAGGGGTGTTGGCAGGAGTGATGGTACGGTAGGAGGTTGCAGGGAGAGGGGACAGGATAAGAGGAAGGGGGTCGGGTAGGGGTGTTGGCAGGGAGTGGGGACAGGTAGGAGTGTTGGGAGGGGGTGGGAGTGCGGTAGGGGGTTGCTCGGGTAGGGGTGTTGGCAGGGGGTGGGTGTAGGGTAGGTGTTGTCACAGGGTTGGCAGAGGGGTTGGCAGGGGATAGGGGGCAGGGGAAAATGCACCACAGAGGACCCCAATAATCTACAGCATTGCACAAAAAGTTAACCTACACCGCATCCTCTTCACACTATGGCTCAATATTATGCTAACTTTTGTCTTCGTCTGTTTCTCACTTTTTCCTGCCAGCTTCCATTGCTACGAGAGGCTGGGTATATTTCTCCAGCCCTATATTTATTCCGTATATATGAAAAATCAGGGAGGAAAGTGACGGACAAGCCCAAAGTGAGAGGCAGACAAAATATATAAGAAAAAATGATTTTTGGACACAGACACATACCAAGCCTCTCTCAGCCTAGGAATATTAGGTGAGTGGATGAGGTGAAATATTAGACACACACACACACACACACATACACACACTCTTCTCGCTCTCTCTCTCTCTCTCTCTCTCTCTCTCTCTCTCTCTCTCTCTCTCTCGCTCTCTCTCTCTCTCTCTCTCTCTCTCACACACACACACACACACACTCTCTCTCTCTCTCTCTCCCTCTCTCTCTCTCAGGTCAGGCCAGGTGCCAGTAAGACGTCACCTAATTTCTCACTCTGGCTCCCTTTACCTTCGACTTGGGTACGCCCTCCTTGGCTGCCCCAGGTAAGGGTAGGTCAGGTGAGGTGAGGTGAGGTGAGGTGAGGTGAGGTGAGGTGGGGTGGGGTGGGGTGAGGTGGGGTGAGGTTTTAATAATAATAATAATAATAATAATAATAATAATAATGATGAATAAATTATGGCGCCAAAAGAATGATAATTTTTTTTTTCAATTAAGACTCTATGGATTTTCTTTGATAATTTGACTGCTGCGTGAAAAATAGGCGTTTTGTTTATTATTGTTATTATTACTACTTATAATAATAATAATAATAATAATAATAATAAATAATAATAATAAATAACGTTAACAATAATAATAAAAATAATAATAATAAAAATAAATAAATTATAATAACAATAATAGTAACATCATTATCAATCATTATTATTATTATTATTATTATTATTATTATCACTCCTGAACCTCATCCACCTCATCATCCTGCTCCTCCTCCTCTTCCACTTTCTCCTCCTCCTCCTCCTCCTCCTCCTACTTCTACTACTACTACTACTACTACTACTACTACTTGGCCTAAAACTATCACCTCTCTTCAATGCTGCTCAGTAACAGTAGATTAGCACTAGAACAAAATGCTAGTCACGAAGAAGTATGAAAAACACGAATGGACACAGTATTATCCCATCCTGCCGCTGCAATACGTGAAATAAGCTGCAAAAGGACGAAAATCAGGGCCAAGTTAAGGTGAAAAAACTATAGCTGATTCCATTACTATTATAATAAGGGAAATAAATACGTAAATAAGTAAAATAAATATCCTCCTGATCCGACCACCGTCACCCGAATAAGTGCTTAATATAGTAGTAGTAGTAGTGGTAGTAGTAGTAGTGGTGGTAGTAGTAGTAGTACTAGTAGTAGTAGTAGTAGTAGCGTACGTGGCCAGAATGCAGTGCTTAATACATTCCCGATCGGATAATTATTCTCTGGCATCGCCTATGGTCCAACATGATGAACTACCGGTACTGCACAAGTCACAGAAAGTCACCTGGTTTTCCCCGAAGGATTACAGCCAGAGCCACAAAACCTGGTGGACTTACAGACTGTGATGACCTAAGGTGACATGCACAAGATCAGTGACCTTGACCTCAGGGTTCCATAATAGCTCGGCTTCTAGTAGGCCAGTGGTTCCCAACTTAGGGGTAAATTAACCCCCGGGGGTAATATGGCAGTTTGTGGGGGGGTAATGGTAGCGTGACAGGAAAAAGAAATGTCGAGGAATTCAAGGAACTGAGAAAACAGTGTGACGGTTGGCGGCAGAATGTTGTATAATGTATCTATCTATCTATCTATCTATAATGTATAATCTATAATGTATAATGTATGTAATGTATAAATCACCGTAGATATATTTCAGGACACATACACCGACTTCATGTAAACCTAGTAAGCAGTACAGTTACAATTATTAACAGTAACTATTAAAAACTATTACTTGTGAAAATCTGAAAAATACAGCGTGAGTGTGTGACAGGTATGCTTCAGGACACACCCAGTCACTCACCAACCCTGGGAATGACGCGTCCATTACGTGTTTAGTCAGCTCACTCAACTGCCTGAGCCTCACACCGGCAGAGTCTTCGTGAACAGCAGCCGAGGTGGATCTAAGCAGGTAAGTGTGTGTACCGAGCAGTATAGCAGGTGTTGCTGTTACAACCGGAGGTGTGGAACAGTGAACTTGTGGGGTAACTCTTACGATACCTGCTGTGTAAGAGATATACGGTGAATATATAAATACACGAATTGGGGTAACAGGCTTGATGTACCATGTAAAATGGTTAACAAGCCGAAAAAGGTTGGGCACCACTGTGGAAGGCAATGGCTGGGGCAAGTTTTTCTTTATCAAAATGGTTATTGGATAATTATACGGTTTTCTTGTTATTACTATTATTGTTATTATCATTATTATTATTATTATTATCATTATTATTATCATACTACCACGACAACTACTACTTCTACTATTACTACTCCTACGTTTGCTACTATTATTACTAGTAGTAGTAGCAGTGGTAGTAGTAATAATCACCATCATCATCATCAGTCTTACAGATACAAAAATTACAAAAAATAACGCATCCTCGTACCGAAGGTATTAACGAAGAATCCACCACCAGTTTTCATTCTCACTCCTTCAAAAAAAAATCAAAAATGTTTATAATTAATTTTGACAGGTTAAAAAAAAAAAAAAAACTGAGAAGTAGGTATTTTCATGGAACGTGTGTGTGTGTGTGTGTGTGTGTGTGTGTGTGTGTGTGTGTGTGTGTGTGTGTGTGTGTGAGAGAGAGAGAGAGAGAGAGAGAGAGAGAGAGAGAGAGAGAGAGTATTATGGACAGTGTTATTGATACAGTGTTGTGGTGAGGAAGATATCCACACCACACACCACACCACACCACACCAACACCACACCACACCAACACCACGCCACACCACACCACACCACACCACACCTGAGAGACGGATGGAGCGATGCGGCGGGGACAAGGTGTATCGGCGGCGACTACGTGAGCGGCAGGTAGCGGAGATCGGCGGAGACTGACACACACACACACACACACACACACACACACACACACACACACACGAGAAAAGTTTTTTTTTTTTTTCGATTATTACCTATCCCAAACACGTAAGTCAGTGTGTGTGTGTGTGTGTGTGTGTGTGTGTGTGTGTGTGTGTGTGTAACTCCCGAAAGCCTGAAATTAAGCCTTGTATTTTGTGGTTTAATGAAGCTCCCTAACACCTCTTCCTAAGCGATTTATTTTCCAATCTACTCATTCATATCCTCTGGTTTGCTTCTTATGTCTTTTCAATATCGACATAGATTGCATGATTAACACACAATATAGTAACGAAGCAGAATCAGGAATAAATCGGTAAGGAAGAGGTGTTAGTACGCTTCCTAACCTTACTAGTATACCTCCCAAGATATATAATTCTGCGGGTTAAGAAAGCTTCCTAACACCTATTCCTAAGCGATTTATTTTACTTATTACACCATACTGTCCTCTTCTGTTACATAAATCCATCCAATATCGCCATACTCTGCATCAATTACAAAGGACAAGAACCACACATATCCAAAAAATAAATCGCTAAGGAGGAGGTGTTAGGGAGCTATTGTAGGGCGCTGCCGTGGTGGGATCAGTATCGTAACCGTATATCGTAATTCGTGAACACAATGGCTAAGTTTCAAAATGGCAGTTGCTACGAACATTTTAAGTGGGTATTACTAAACTCCTTTCACTCTAACCTGGCCTAGAAGTGCCATCTCTCCATCTTGAGTACTGTGATACTAGATTAACACTAGAATATGAGGCTAGTCACGAAGAAGTGCTGTTGAGTGTAGAGCCATAGCATTGTCTTTCTCCACCAGTGTGAAATAAGCTGCAAAAGGACGAAAATCTGGGTCAAGTTGTAGTGAATGGAATATAGAAGAATATTTGATTATACCTTCGTTATATTCTGAGGATGAGAGAGAGAGAGAGAGAGAGAGAGACAGAGAGAGAGAGAGTACGCTGGGGGAGGGCAGTGAAATGGCAAGGGAAATGGTGACATGGAGGCGATTTGTTTGTGGCCACCCCTTACGGATTCAGGCGTCTGGCTATAGATAATTATTATTATTATTATTATTATTATTATTATTATTATTATCACCATTATTATTATTATTATTATTATTATTATTATTATTATTATTATTATTTATGTTTCCAGAATAAGCAGCCCGTTCCCTATGGCTCAACAGTCCTCCCACCTGCATTTACCTTCACACGTCACCAGGTAAGGAGGAAATATTTAACGTGGATGCTGACTACTACTACTACTACTACTACTCTCTCTCTCTCTCTCTCTCTCTCTTAACCTCCTGAGATCCATTTTTTCCCTTAACCCCTTCACCATAGCGATTAATTTTCCTCACTCTTTTTCCAGTCAGATTTTGTTTTTTCAACTTAACCCTCTAAAGTCCATTATTTTTTCCCTTAACCCCATCACCATAGCGATTTATTTTCCTCTTTTTCCAATCAGATTTTTTTTTTTTCAACATAACCCTCTGAAGTTCATTATATTTTCCCTTAACCCCTTCATCATAGCGATTTATTTTCCTCTCTCTTTTACAGTTAGACGATTTTTTTTCCAAATTAACCCTCTGAAGCCCATTTTTTTCTCCTTAACCCCTTTACCATAGCGATTTATTTTCCTCGCTCTTTTTCAACTTAACCCTCTAAAGTCCATTACTTTTTCCCTTAACCCCATCACCATAGCGATTTATTTTCCTCTTTTTCCAATCAGATTTTTATTTTCTCTGAAGTTCATTATATTTTCCCTTAACCCCTTCATCATAGCGATTTATTTTCCTCTCTCTTTTACAGTTAGACGATTTTTTTTTCAACTTATACCCTCTGAAGCCCATTGTTTCCCCTTAACCCCTTCACCATAGCGATTTATTTGCCTCGCTCTTTTTCCAATCAGATTTTTTTTCAACTTAACCCTCCCATCCACCACTATTTTTTCCCTTAACCCCTTCACCATACCGATTTATTTGTCCTAATTCACCATTTTTTTTCTCCAATCAGACTTTTTTTTTTTTTGTCCAGCTTAACCCTCTGAAGCCCATTATTTTTTCCCTAACCCCTTGCCCATAGCGATTTATTTTCCTCTCTTTTTCCAACCATTTTTTTTTTTTCAACTTAACCCTCTAAAGTCCATTATTTTTTCCCTTAACCCCTTCACTATAGCGATTTATTTTTCTCTCCCTTTTTCCAATCAGATTTTTTTTTTTCAACTTAACCCTCTGATGTTCATTATTTTTTCCCTTAACCTCTTCATCATAGCGATTTATTTTCCTCTCTTTTACAGTAAGACGATTTTTTTTTCCAAATTAACCCTCTGAAGCCCATTTTTTCCCTTACCCCCTTCCCCATAGCGATTTATTTGTCCTATCTCAACCCTTTTTCCAGAAAGACGATTTTTGTTTCAACTTAACCCCCTGAAACTTATTTTTTTCCCTTTATCCCTTCACCATAGCGATTTATTTTTCCTATTTCACCCTTTCTTTGCAATCACTTTTTTTTTTTGTCCAGCTTAACCCTCTGAAGCCCATTATTTTTTCCCTTAATCCCTTTATCACTGCGATTTATTTTCTTATTTCAATTTTTTTTTTTCAACCAGACGTTTTTTGGGGGGTCCAGCTTAATCCTCTGACGCTCATTATTTTTTTATCTTTATCTCCAGACGATTTTCATCAGCCTGAGACCCCCCATAGTGGTGTGGGGGGAGGGGGGGTGATAGGGGGCGAATCTAACCCCCCCTCGATCCTCCACTCTGATCTCTCTCTCTCTCTCTCTCTCTCTCTCTCTCTCTCTCTCTCTCTCTCTCCTATGCTAACTAAAATTGGGAGGAAATAGTAGGAATAAGCTACGAGAGAGAGAGAGACAGAGACAGAGACAGAGACAGAGAGTGGGGGGGTCAGGTCACATCCCAGGTCGCCTCAAGCACCGTTCACCTCACCTCACCTCGCCTCGCAATAGGGTCCTAGGATTTATTTCGTGAAGCGTGAGCAACAATCATCAAAAGTAATACTGCAACTTTATCTAGCATTAGTAAGGCCACCCTCAGACTACGCAGTACAATTTTGGTGTCCTTACTATGGAATGGATATTAATTCGTTAGAAAATGTACAGAGAAGAATGACAAAAATGATACATGACGTTCGGAACCTGTCATATGAAGACAGACTGAAAAGACTAAGTCTGCATTCGCTAGAGAGGCGTAGAGTAAGGGGAGACTTAATTGAGGTGTTTAAGTGGATAAAGGGTATAAATAAGGGAGATATTAGCAAGGTACTTAAAGTGAGCATACAGGATAGAACTAGAAATAATGGTTTCAAACTAGAAAAATTCCGTTTGACTAAGGAAATAGGTAGAAATTGGTTTGGTAATAGAGTAGTAGACGAATGGAATAAGCTACCTAGTAAAGTAGTTGCTGCCTCTTCCATTGAGTTTCAAGCATAGGCTAGATAAGCATATGACTAATAAGGGGTGGATATAGAAAAAAAAAATCTTATAACCAATACTAATTCATACTTTTTCCTTTTCAGGTTACACTATGATAGTCTCTATTCTCCTTTCACACTTTCCTATAAAATGTCCACGCCTGTTTTTCTATACGGCGTGGTGTTCTTTCTGACTTTTTCCTTCCGGCACGGCTGGAGGGTTTGGGGGTCGGGGGAGAGCCTTCTTCTTTGCTATCCTTATCTCATTCTAGTAGTTTAGTTACTCTTCTAGGAGCTGCCTTATGTTCACCTCACCTCACCTCAGCTCACCTCGCCTCACCTCACCTCACCTCTCGTTACGTTCAGCTTGCGTGTCGATTCACAAAGAAAGTGCAGATTCATTTTAAGGCGAGGCGGCTGTACTGCTGACGGAGCCTCTTTGTCTACTACCTCCACCCCTCCACATCACCCCTCCACCCCGCCCTTCCCACCCCTCCACCCCGCCCTTCCCAACCCTCCACACTACCCCACTGCACCCCTCCACTTCATCCTACCCCTTCGTCTCACCCCTCCCCTTCAACCCTCCACCCTACCAATATCACCCTTCCACACGCTCTTCCCCCAATTCTCCTCCACCCTCCTACAAAACCCCTCCACCCCACCTCCCCCATCCCCCACCTTCCCCTCACCATTCCTCCACTTCCCACCTTTTCCACTCTGGCTCTCCACTCACCCCTTCCACCCCAATCCACCCCAGCACCCCACCCCACCCCACCCCTCCACCTCACCCTTCCTGTTCTCTCTCACCCTCCTCCCCTCCCTAACCACCCCATTCATTCTCTTCCACCCTTTCCACACCAAATGTCCTCTCTCTCGCTTTCTCTCTCTCTCTCTCTCTCTCTCTCTCTCTCTCTCTAGTCACGAAGAAGTGCTATGGATAAGGAGTTACGGGATATAAATGACGAAAATATTCCCTTTTATTAATTTTAACACTACAAGATGATGCTAGTCATGAAGAAGTGCTATGGAAAGGATCTAGAGCCACAACAGATTAACACAAGACGCTAGTCACGAAGAAGTGCTATGGAAGGGACGCAGAGCCAGAGATTAACACCACAAGATGATGCTAGTCACGAGGAAGTGCTATGGAAAGGACGTAGAGTTAGAGATTAAAAGATGATGCTAGTCACGAAGAAGTGCTATGGAGGGATGTAGAGCCAATGATTAAAACTTCAAGATGATGCTAGTCACGAAGAAGTGCTATAACAAGTTGCAAAAAAGCGAAAATATGTGCTAAGTTTCGGAAAAAACTATATAACTGAAATTGACGAACATACCTGTCTCCCTAGCACCTCTTCCTTAGCGATTTATTCTGGATATGGCTAGTTAATATCCCTTTGTACGGTACTGATGCAGAGTATGGCGATATTGGAAGGATTTATGTAGCAAAGAAGAGGACAATGAGGTGTATTCAGCAAAATAAATCGCTTAGGAAAAGGTGTGAGGTCGGTAAGGTGTAATAAGCAAACTAAATCGCCTAGGAAAAGGTGTTAGGTTGACAATGTGTAATAAGCAAAATAAATATCTTCGGAAAAGGTGTGGGGTCAAGGTGTTATAAGCAAAATAAATCGCTTAGGAAGTGTTGTTGGGAAGCTTCCTCAACCGCAACCCAGTGAGTGGATGGTTCTCTGTCCGTGGTCATGTCCGCCATTTTTGTTCCAGTAAACGACAATTTTCTTCAGCGTAAAAAAAAATAAAAAAGAAAGAAAGGATATACAAAGAAGGAAAGAGAAAGAATGAATAAAGAAAGAAAATAAAGACAATAAGAAAGAAAGAAAGAAAGATAGATAGATAGATAGATGGGTTGAGACAGCCTTCATCAACCCCTTCAGTATGAGGCCTAATAATAATAACAATAATAATAATAATAATAATAATAA
>NC_136958.1:40469582-40482082 GCF_032717465.1 Coenobita brevimanus | reverse complement strand
TAATAATAATAATAATAATAATAATAATAATAATAAAAATCATCATCATCATCATCATCATGCTGAGAAAAAAATCACGTGAAAAGTCTATCTATCTATTGCCAGACGCCTCAATCCCGTTTGGGGTGGCCACAAACAAATCGCCTCCAAGTCGCCCTGTCCCCCGCCATTTCACTCCCCTGCTCCCAACTCACACCCCCCTCTCTCATATACCTCTCCACCCCATCCCTCCATCTCATCCTCGGCCTCCCCCTCCCTCTTTCCCCCTCCACCTCACTCACATACACTCTCTTCGTCAGTCTTTCACCCTCCATCCTCTCCACATACAAATAATTATATAAAACGTTTCCAAAATCAGAGAAAATGAGAATTGAAAAGAAAAACGAGAAAATAATTATACCCAAACTGAGGAAAAAAATCATATGAAAAACGTTTTTAAAAATTATATTAAACGTTTCAAAGCGAAGAAGAAATTGGGGAAAAAATAAACAATAATAATAATACCCAGACTAAGAAAAATAATGTGAGAAACGTTTAAAAGAAAAATAATATAAGGACTGAAAAAAAGGCACATGATAAACGTTTAAAGGATTTATAGTAAACGTTTCAAAGCGAAGAAGACATTAGAAAAATGAAAAAATATGTATATATCTAGAGTGAGAAAAAGAAATCATATCAGAAACGTTTAAAATAAAAATATCAGGGCTGAAACAAAACATGAAAAACGTTTTTAAATAATTATGGCAACGTTTCGAAGCGCAGACCAGCAGGCGGTTTATTTCAAACAAATAAACATAATTTTTAAACGATATAATACTACGATAATAAAAAAACCGACAGTATACCGAAAATTGACGAAAATATATTGAAAAAAAGACGTTATACCAAAACTGACTTTAAATATATGAAAAAAGCGAGAATAATAACAATAGGAAAAAATATTAAAAAAAAGTGACGGAATATACCAAAATTAAAGAAATATTTTGAAAAGTAAAAAATATATATATATAAACTTTGAAGAAAAAAATAGCATAAAAGTGAAAGATATACCGTACCGAAATTTATGAAAAAAAAAAAATAAAAAGTCACATTCAACCCATTTATGCAACAGGTCAACTCTGGAACTGTCTCCCTCTGTGTGTATTTCCTACTACCTACGATCTCCAGTCTTTCAAACCCAGTGTGTCCAGGCATCTCGAAATGATCGGATCTTGAATTTGGCTCTCTCTTGTATTGTTTTTTTTTTTTTTTTCTTCGAAGGAACGTTTTGCGGGCTCAGCCTTTGGTTCCTTCTTCCTCGCATAAAAAAAACTGACGAAAAAATATCAAAAAAGTGACAAATTACACCAAAACTGACGAAAAAAATATGAAAAAAGGGCGACAGAATACACCCAAAATCGACGAAAATAATTGAAAAAAGCGACAAATTATAACCAAGATGGACGAAAAAAAAAAAAAAAATGAAATTATAACAAAACAGACGAAAACAGTTGAAAAAAGGGACATATACCAAAATTTATGGAAAAAAATAATTGGAAAATGTCATTCTACCCAAATTTCACGAAGATAATTGAAAAAGTTAATTATAATCAAGACTGACGGAAAATTTTTAAAAAGGGACATAATACGAAAATTTGTGGAAAAATTCGGTGACAAATTATACCTAAAACTAACGAAAATAAAATAAAAAAAAACCTGATTACACCAAAACGGACGAAACAATATGAAAAAACGTTTAAAAATCATGGAAAGGGAAAACTAAAGGAATTTTAAGTAAAGAAACGTTGACAAAGATACGATACGAAACTAACTGATACGTGTTTCACAATGGATCGTTCGGCTTATAATGGGGTGGATGGTAAAATGCCCTCGAGGTGAACGAAATATTGTGGGTCTTTCTGGGCAGTGTCCGAAAAAATAAAAAAACAAATAAACAACAAACAAGTAAATAAACAAATAAACAAAAATAAACAAAAAAGTAAATAAATAAACAATATAAACAAATACATTTAAATAAACAAATAAACAAAATAAATATATAAATAAAAAATAAATTAAATAAATAAATCGTAACCCATATTCTCCTCGGTTAAGGAAGCTCCCTAACACCACTTCCTTAGCGATTTATTTTTTGGATATGGCTGCTTAATATCCTTTTGTACGTTATTAAGGCAGAGTATGGCGATGGGAGAAGGATTTATATGACTGAAAACAGAAGAGTAAGGCGTAATAAGCAAAACAAATCGCTTAGGAAAAGGTGTTAGCGTGCTTCCTTAACCGAAAAATCACAATGACTTGGGTTCGTATTCTCGTCGGTTGCGGAAGCTCCCTAACGCCTCTTCCTTAGCGATTTATTTTTGGATACGGTTTATATCAATTTGTATGTTACTTATGAGTATGGTGGTATATGAATGATTTAAATGAAACAAAAGAGGTCAGTAAGGAGTAGTAAGCAAAATAAATCGCTTAGGGAGAGGCGTTAGGGTACATCCTCATTTCAACACCAAAAAACACGTGATTATGTCAAGACTGTCAAGTGTACCCAATGCTCGATCTCTGGCTACACACTGATGCTGTACCACGTTTATTATGTCGCCAACTGTACATCCGAAAATCGACTGTGTACAAGGATTTAGCTTCGAATTCTCACGCGATAACCCCTTCAGTGCGATGACGCGTTACTTGAGGTATTCGGACCAGCGATTTAGTCGACTTAGGAAAGACCTGAAATACTGAAAGCTATACTAACCTCATTTCAAGACTGGGGGGGGGGGAGGAGGCAGTATCTAACCCCTAACACCTTTTCCTAAGCGACTTATTTTGCTTATTACACCTTACTGTCCTCCTGTGTTACATTAATCCATCTAATATCGTCATACTATGCATAAATAACGTACAAAAGGATATTAACAAGCCATATCCGAAACTAAATCGCTAAGGAAGAGGTGTTAAGGAGCCTCCTTAACTGACGGAAAACTTCAGTTCGAAAAATCCTCCCAAGAAAATCTATCTATCTATCTATCTATCTATCTATTGCCAGACGCCTTAATACGATACGGGGTGGCCACAAACAAATCGCCTCCATGTCGCCCTGTCCCCCGCCATTTCACTGCCCTGCTCCCAATTCACACCCCCCTCTCTCATATACCTCTCCACTCCATCCCTCCATCTCATCCTTGGCCTCCCCCTCCCTCCCAAGAAAATCATCGAAAAATCCCCCAAGAAATCGCCATCGAGAAATCCCCCAAGAAAATCGCCATCGAAAAATCCCCCCAAGAAAATCGCCATCGAATAAATTCCAAGAAAATCGCCGTCGAAAAATCCCCCCAAAAAATCGCCATCGAATAAATCCCAAGAAAATCGCCCTCGAAAAAAATCCCCTAAGAAAGTCACCGTCGAAAAATCCCCCCAAGAAAATCGCCGTCGAAAAATCCCAAGAAAATCGCCAGGAGACAAGTAATTTATTTATTTATTTTTTTCTTCGATTCTAAGGACAGAGAAAATGGTGGTAGTAGTAGTAGTAGTAGTAGAGGTAGTAGTAGTAGTAGTAGTAGTAGTAGTAGTAGTAGTAAATGCAGGTCGTGTTCAAGAGGATTGGGACTACTACTACAACTATTTCTACTATTGCTATTACAAAAACTATTATTATTATCATTATTATTATTATTATTATTATTATTATTATCATCATCATCATCATCATCATCATTAGTAGTAGTAGTAGTAGTAGTAAATGCAAGTAGTCTTCTAGAGGGGACCTTGCAGAAGCTGACTATCTACTACATGCTTCTCGTGCCGTCGATAGGTGTTTTAAATAAGCCCTCTTTATTTTTATTGTTACCATTTATTCCATAGTCTTTATTAGGTGACCTTGAAATGGCCAATAAATCCGTTGTTTGTTTTACCTGTACACTCTCTCTCTCTCTCTCTCAAAAAAAAATAAAAATAAATAAATAAATGAATAAATAAATAAAACTCAGGATTAAACCTAAATTTCAAAATACGAATTGAACAGATTGATATTAATTCTCTCTCTCTCTCTCTCTCTCTCTCTCTCTCTCTCTCTCTCTCTCTCTCCTTCATAAAAAAGTAAAAAAATAAAACTCAGGACTAAATCTAAATTTCAAAATACGAACAGACTGATATTAATTCTCTCTCTCTCTCTCTCTCTCTCTCTCTCTCTCTCTCTCTCTCTCTCTCTCAAACAATAACTAAAAAAAAAAAAACACGGATAAACCTAAATTTCAAAACAGGAATAAAACAGACTGGAGAGAGAGAGAGAGAGAGAGAGAGAGAGAGAGAGAGAGAGCACATCATCACAAAGAAACATGCTTCAGAACATCTATATAAACTGTATAATTAGGCTCAATAAATAAATAAATAAATAAATAAATGCAAATTCCAAAACACTGAATTAAAAAAAAAAAAAATGAAAAAATCAGGTGCCATAAAATTACATATATCAACTCGAAATTTAAACCCAAAAAATTGTTTAAAATCTATATTAAGAATTTTTTTGGAATGAAGTTTACAATATACAGAAGATGCTCAAAGAAATGCCAAGAAAAAAAAAAAAAAAAAAATGAAATTTTGAGTAGGGCATTAGAATATATATATATATATATATATATATATATATATATATATATATATATATATATATATATACAAAAAAAAAATCATCTTTACTTTGCATAATTCCTCACTATACCGCACTTACTGTATTGTATGGTGTGCAATTTTGGTCACCTTAATAATAATAATAATAATAATAATAATAATAGTCGTAGTAGTAGTAGTAGTAATCACAATAATAATAATAATAATAATAATAATAATAGCAGTTGTAGTAGTAGTAGTAGTAATCACAACAACAATAATAATAATAATAATAATAATAATAGTTGTAGCAGCAGCAGCAGTATTAGTAGTAGTAGTAATCACAACACCAATAATAATAATAATAATAATAATAATAATAATAATTGTAGTAGCAGCAGTAGTAGTAGTAGTAGTAGTAGTAATCACAATAATAATAATAATAATAATAATAAACGACGTGGGGAATATCTAGACTAGAGAGTACCATGAAGGGTGACTGTAATATATTTTCTGTACCGCATTTGTCTGTTGTTGTTGTTGTTGTTTTGTAATATTGTGTTTCCTTGCTGTGTTTGTTTGTCATTATTTTTTTAGCCCATTATTGTACCATTTTACTCTCATGTTCCTTTCCTCCTACGATGTGCCTTGTATGAACGAAAAATAAAAAATATATATATATAAAAAAATTAAGGTGAAAAATATGATTAAAATTGATGCCTAGGCTGAGAGACAGGCCACAAGACATCTAGAATAATGAAAGGAAAGCATACGCGAGCCGAATGCTAATCGCCCGCCAGAATATGCTGTTGGGCAGGTCTAAGATTTTGGCCATATCTTGATATCCTGAAGGTTTCATGTTGATAGCTCAAGCCGTTCATGAGATATAATGGGGACACACACACACATACACACACACACACACACACACACACACACATAACACAACACACCCACCCACCCACCCACACACACACACACACACACACATAACACAACCCACACACACACATAACACAACACACCCACCCACCCACCCACACACACACACACACACACATAACACAACATCCACACACCCACACATAACACAACACACACACACACACACACACACACACACACACACACACACACACACACCCACACACAGGCAGGCAAAATATATTATTGCTCCGCCATCTAAAGGCGGGCAATAACTACGCCTGTTTACCTTTCCTAAGCAAAGATAATCCACTTACTAAAAAAAAGTTGAGGGACATCAGTACACAGCAGTCCAATAATACATCCCAAGAGAGTCGTAAATATATGGGGAAAAAATCTGACTTGGAATTTTGGATACTAAAATGAAAAAAAAAAAAAAAAATCGCTTGATGAAATATTTTACGCTTAACACCCCCCCCCCAACTAAAAATCTTGACACCTATCTATTATGTCCAGGTGTTATGGATGATATTTTCTGCAGAACAGCGCTTATTTACCGCAGAACACTTATTTACCGCAGAACGAAATTTATTAACCGCAGAACACTTATTTACCGTAGAACAACACTTATTTACCGCACAACAACACTTATTTACCACAGAACAGCACTTATTTACCGCAGAACAGCACTTATTTACCGCAGAACAGCACTTATTTACCGCTGAACAGCACTTATCCACCGCAGAACACTTATTTACCGCAGAACAGCACTTATCCACCGCAGAACAACACTTATTTACCGCAGAACAGCATTTATTTACCACAGAACAGCACTTATTCACCGCAGAACAGCACTTACTTACCGCAGAACACTTATCCACCGCAGAACATCACTTATTTACAGCCGAACAGCACTTATTTACCGCAGAACAGCACTTATTTACCGCAGAACACTTATTTACCGCAGAACAGCACTTATTCACCGCAGAACAGCACTTATTTACCGCAGAACAGCACTTATCCACCGCAGAACAACACTTATTTACCGCAGAACAGCATTTATTTACCACAGAACAGCACTTATTCACCGCAGAACAGCACTTACTTACCGCAGAACACTTATCCACCGCAGAACATCACTTATTTACAGCCGAACAGCACTTATTTACCGCAGAACAGCACTTATTTACCGCAGAACACTTATTTACCGCAGAACAACACTTATTTACCGCAGAACAGCACTTATTTACCGCAGAACAACACTTATTTACCGCAGAACAGCACTTATTCACCGCAGAACAGCACTTATTTACCGCAGAACAACACTTATTTACTGCAGAACATCACTTATTTACCGCAGAACAGCACTTATTTACAGCAGAACAGCACTTATTCACTGCAGAACAGCACTTATTTACCGCAGAACAGCACTTATTCACCGCAGAACAGCACTTATTCACCGCACAACACTTTCTTCCCTGTTGCTGAAATGATGCTGATCTTTCCTACATTTTTCAGTATTAAAGATAGTGTAGAATAGGCTAAGATGGAGAATGAGAGACTAACGAGGAGAGTGTGAGAGAGGTGGAGGGGGGGAGAGGTAGGGGGAGACTACGGAGGGATGAGGTGGAGAGGTATATGAGAGAGGGGTTGGTGAGATGGAGAGAGGGCAACGAAATGGCAGGGGACAGAGCGACATGGAGGCGATTTGTTTGTGGCCACCCCTTACGAGATTGAGGGTCTGCACTCTAGTTCTTTCCACAGGGTTAGCCGGGGGGAGAGGTGGGTTGGGAGAGAGCCATGTTTTATTATTATTATTATTATTATTTTGGTTATGCTAGCCTTACAGATTAACACAGCCTCGAAAAGGTTTGCCGGGGGGAGAGGTGGGTTGGGAGAGAGCCATGTTTTATTTATTAATTTATTTATTTTTTGTTATGCTAACCTTACAGAAAATATTTTAAATGCCTTGAAAGGAGTAGTGGGTTTATAAATGCTTGTGCTTTCCTTTGTACTCGTTTGTATTCCTTCCTCTCTCTCTCTCTCTCTCTCTCTCTCTCTCTCTCTCTCTCTCTCTCTAAAACTCACTTTTTCTCTAGCTCTCTAACTCTGTCTTTTTCTCTCTCTATCTTCCTCTCTAGCTCTCTAACTCTCTATCTTCCTCTCTAGCTCTCTAACTCTCTATTTTCCTCTCTAGCTCTCTAACTCTCTATCTTCCTCTCTAGCTCTCTAACTCTCTATTTTCCTCTCTAGCTCTCTAACTCTCTATCTTCCTCTCTAGCTCTCTAACTCTCTATTTTCCTCTCTAGCTCTCTAACTCTCTATTTTCCTCTCTAGCTCTCTAACTCTCTTTCTCTCTAGCTCTCTAACTCTCTTTCTCTCTAGCTCTCTAACTCTCTTTCTCTCTAGCTCTCTAACTCTCTTCCTCTCTAGCTCTCTAACTCTCTTCCTCTCTAGCTCTCTAATTCTCTCTCTTCCTCCCTAGCTCTCCAACTCTCTTCCTCTCTAGCTCTCTAACTCTCTTTCTCTCTAGCTCTCTAACTCTCTTCCTCTCTAGCTCTCTAACTCTCTCTCTTCCTCTCTAGCTCTCTAACTCTCTATCTTTCTCTCTAGCTCTCTAACTCTCTTTCTCTCTAGCTCTCTAACTCTCTTCCTCTCTAGCTCTCTAACTCTCTCTCTTCCTCTCTAGCTCTCTAACTCTCTTCCTCTCTAGCTCTCTAACTCTCTATTTTCCTCTCTAGCTCTCTAACTCTCTCTCTTCCTCTCTAGCTCTTTAACTCTCTTTCTCTCTAGCTCTCTAACTCTCTCTCTCCTCTTCTCCCTGTCCCTCCCTCCTCTATATTTCCTATTCCATCCTTTCCCTCCCCCCTCCCCTTTCTTTGTTCTTTCTCCTCCCCTCCCCCTTTCTTTATTCTTTCTCCTCCCCCTTCTTTGTTCTTTCTCCTCCCCCCTCCCCTTTCTTTGTTCTTTCTCCTCCCCCTCCCCTTTCTTTGTTCTTTCTCCTCCCCCCTCCCCTTTCTTTGTTCTTTCTCCTCCCCCCTTCCCCTTTCTTTGTTCTTTCTCCTCCCCTCCCCTTCCCTTTCTTTTTTCTTTCTCCTCCCCCCTCCCCTTTCTTTGTTCTTTCTCTTCCCCCCTCCCCCTTCTTGTTCTCCTCCCCCCTCCCCTTTCCTTGTTCTTTTTCCTCCTCCTTCTCTGTTCTTTCTCCTCCCCTGCCCTCCCCCTTCTTTGTTCTTTCTCCTCCCCCTTCTTTGTTCTTTCTCCTCCCCCTCCTGAGACGTATGGCCTCCCCTCCCTCACACCGACTATTACTACACACACACTGCTCTTCCTCACCTCCTTAGGCAGTCTGATTTCCTCTCCCTCCAGCCTTTCTCCCTCCCTCCCTCCCCCCCTCTCTCTCTCTCTCTCCTACAAATTCCTTCTGTCTGTCTGTCTTCTTCCTCTGTCTGTCTGTCTGGCTGGCTGGCTCTCTCTCTCTCTCTCTCTCTCTCCTACAAATTCCTTCTGTCTGTCTGTCTGTCTTCTTCCTTTCTCTCTCTCTCTCTCTCTCCCCCTCCTCCTACAAATTCCTTCTCTCTCTCTCTCTCTCTCCCCTTCCTTCCCACACCCATCCCTCCCTGTTTCACCGCCTCCACCTCCCCTTTTCCTTCCCTCCCTCCCACCCTTCTCCACCTCCTCCCTCCTCTCTCCACCTCTCCTCCCTCCTCTCTCCACCTCACCACCACTACACAACACCTTCATATATATTTACTATCGATATTCTTTTCCCGAGAGAGAGAGAGAGAGAGAGAGAGAGAGAGAAAATCGAGAAAGCTTTAATTTCTCTAACCTCTCTCTCTCTCTCTCTCTCTCTCTCTCTCTCTCAACCTTTCCACCTGTCACAATGAATCAGCAAAATTTTCCCATATCATTTCGAAAGCCTTTTTTTTTTCATTTTTTATATTATTATTATTATTTTTTTTTTTGTTATTATTATTATTATCATTATTATTATTATTATTATTATTATTATTATTATCATTATTATTATTATTATTATTATTATTATTATTATTACCATCATCATCATCATCATTACTATTATTATTATTATTATTATTATTGTAAACATTATATCGTCATGGAAGCTATTTTTACGAAATCGTGTATTTATGATTTTTGGAGGGGTGTAGGGGGGCACAACCCGGGGGGGGAGGGGAGGGGGAACTGGGGAAGAGAGGAGGGGGAAGTGGGGGGTAGGGGATATTTATAAAGTAATATTATAATCAGATTTTTATGATGGAATTGTATTAAATAAATCCATAATTATTTAATGATATATATACATTTTGTTTAATATTTTTCAAAACCGCATAAGAGCCAAAAAAAAAAATAAAGGGGGGGTTCGTGCCCCCTCTCTCCCCCACCCCTTCTGGATCCGCCACTACTTCCTACCTCATTTTCCTCTTCATTTTTCTCCATATTTCTTCTGTTTCATTTCTGTGTCATTTTTCCTGCCTCATTTCTCTCCTTCTGTGTTCCTTTATACTCATTTCTCTTCCTCCTCTGTGTTCACCTCCCCGATAATCCTCCTCCTCCTCCTATTCTTATCGCCTTTGTCTTCCTCTCTCTTTCTTCTCCATCTTTCCTCCTTGTGCTTCCCTCCCCAATAAATAAATATAAATGATAAGAAATTGGAGTGGCATTCCCCTCCTACATCTTCCTTCTTCCTTCCCTCCCTTCCTCTTCATCTTCCTTCTTCCTTCCCTCCCTTCCTCTTCATCTTCCTTCTTCCTTCCTCTTCATCTTCCTTCTTCCTTCCTCTTCCTCTTCCTTCTTCCTTCCTCTTCATCTTCCTTCTTCCTTCCTCTTCATCTTCCTTCTTCCTTCCCTCCCTTCCTCTTCATCTTCCTTCTTCCTTCCCTCCCTTCCTCTTCATCTTCCTTCCCTCCCTTCCTCTTCATCTTCCTTCTTCCTTCCCTCCCTTCCTCTTCATCTTCCTTCTTCCTTCCCTCCCTTCCTCTTCATCTTCCTTCTTCCTTCCCTCCCTTCCTCTTCATCTTCCTTCTTCCTTCCCTCCTTTCTTCTTCACCTTCCTTCTTCCTTCCTCTTCATCTTCCTTCTTCCTTCCCTCCCTTCCTCTTCATCTTCCTTCCCTCCTTTCTTCTTCACCTTCCTTCTTCCTTCCTCTTCATCTTCCTTCTTCCTTCCCTTCCTTCCTCTTCATCTTCCTTCTTCCTTCCCTCCTTTCTTCTTCACCTTCCTTCTTCCTTCCTCTTCATCTTCCTTCTTCCTTCCTCTTCATCTTCCTTCTTCCTTCCCTCCCTTCTTCTTCACCTTCCTTCTTCCTTCCTCTTCATCTTCCTTCTTCCTTCCCTCCCTTCCTCTTCACCTTCCTTACTCCTTCCCTCCCTTTATCTTCATTCCCTTCTTTCATCTTCATTTCCCTCTCATTCTCCTCTTCCCTTACTTTCCTCTCCCCCTCCCTCCCCTCCTCATTTTTCCTCCTACCCCACCTTCCCCACCAAGACTGATTTCCCCTCCTCCCCCACTCAGAGTTATTCCCCTCTCTTTTCCCCTCCTCCCCCCACCCACAGTGATTTCCCCCTCTCCTCCCCCACCCACAGTTCCCCCTCCTTTCTCATGCTTCCCCCTACCCAGATATAATTCCCCTCCCTTCCCCTCCCCCACCAACTGTGACTCCCTTCCCCCACTATTTTCCCCCCTCCCCTCCCCTCCCCCACTATTCTCCCCTGCCCTACCCCTCGATTCCCCCTTCCCTCCCCCAAGAGCGACTTTCCCCCTCTCCTCCCCCACTACTTTCCCCCTCTCCTTCCCCACTACTTTCCCCATCTCCTTCCCCATTACTTTCCCCCTCTCCTCCCCCACGAGTGACTTTCCCCTGCCCTCCCCCTCCCTTCCCCTCCCCCTCCAGCTGCTTTCCCCTCCCCTAAACAAATGCAACGTGTAGCAATCAGCGGGGCTCTGCAACTTGCTCGCCCCCGTGCAATTGCAATGCTTTATGCTTCCCCGTGATTGTTGGGGACACTAGCCTACCCCCACACCCCCTACACACACACCCCACCCCCTCCCTACAAACACCCCACCCCTCCCTACACACCCCCACCACACCCGCTACACGCCCTCCCTACACACACCCCACCACACCCTACACCCCCCCACCACACCCGCTACACGCCCTCCCTACACACCGCCACCCCCTCCCTACACACCCCCACCACACCCGCTACACCCCCCACCACACCCCACCTCCTTCCCCAAAAAACCTCCATCCCCAACCCCCCCTACACACCCCCTCTCCATCCCTCACCCCTCCCCTGTCTCCTCCTCTCCCCCCCAATCATTTCTACCTCCCAGTTCTCCCTTCTCCTTCCTCTCCCCCTACCCTCTTCCCGGCTCCCCACCCCACTCATTCTTTCTCCCCATTCCTCCACCCCATCATTTCTCCTTCTCTCCCCATTCTCCTCCAACTTTCCTCCTATCCCCTTTGCTTGTACTCCCCCCCCCTCCCCTCCCTTTCCCTCACCTCCCCTCTTTATGGCTTACTTTCCTCCATCCAGTTTCTTATCTTCCCCTGCCTCCCCCCCTTACCCCTTCTCTTCCCCGCCCCTCCCCCTTCCATCTTACTTCCCTCCTCTCTTCTTCCAAATCCTCTTTTCTCTTGCCCCCCCCTCCCCTCTGTCCCCTACCCAACTCCCTTTCCCTTCATTCTCCCCACCCTTACCCTCCCCGACCCAAACCCCCTCTCCTTCCCCTCCCAAATCCCTACCTCTTGCTCCCCCCTCCTCCTCTCTCCCCCTCCAGATTCCCTTCTCCTATCCCCCTCCCTCTCCTCTACTCCCTCTTTCCCCTCCACTCTACCCCTTCATTTCTCTCCTCTCCTTCACTGTCCCCACCCCTCCATTTCCCCCTTCCACTCCACTCCCCCTCCCCTCCATTTCCCCCTCCCCCTCACTTTCCCTTTCCTCCCCTCCATA
>NC_136958.1:40457082-40464582 GCF_032717465.1 Coenobita brevimanus | reverse complement strand
ATTGTGCAGGGGTAAAGAAAGAGCGGAGTCGGCTTAGCACACCCAATCTCTTGGAAGCAGATTTTACAAGAGATGTAATATGATCTTTCCAAGATAAGTCCTGAGTAAATGAAACCCCAAGCATGTTCAAGGACGATGCAGGATTAAGCTGAATATTATTAAACATTAGTGGGTATACCTGTGGAAGATTCTGTCGGGTTGATAGGTGTAGGAACTGAGTCTTAGATGCATTAAAAACAACCATATTATTTTTACCCCAGTCAGAGATACGAGCCAAGTCAGACATTAGGTGTGCCATAGCCTCATCCCTTGTTTGTTGAAGTAACTGTTGAGATGGGCGTTGCGGGAACCGAATGGAAAGGTGAAGGGTGGAGTCATCAGCATATGAGTGGATAGGGTTAGATGTACAGCTTAGAAGATCATTGATGAATAAAAGGAAGAGAGTTGGTGATAGGACAGAGCCCTGAGGAACACCACTGTTGATAGATCTAGGAGAAGAACGATGGCCGTCTACAACAGCAGCTATAGAACGACCAGAAAGGAAGCTAGCGATGAAGGCACAGATAGAAGGATAGAAACCGTAGGAGGGCAGTTTGGAAATTAAAGATTTATGCCAGACTCGATCGAAAGCCTTTGAGATGTCAAGAGCAATGGCAAAGCTTTCGCCAAAGTCCCGAAAGGAGGATGACCAGGAGTCTGAAAGGTAGGTGAGAAGATCGCCAGTGGAGCGTCCCTGACGGAATCCGTACTGACGATCGGAAAGAAGGTTGCTCCCACTACACACAATTAGATGTACACAAGCTCCTCTGCCACTATACACACTCCCCCTGGCACTACACACACACACACACACACACTGTAGTTGTATAAATATAAATAAAATGAATGATATATGAATGGCAGTGTCGTCCAAATTCTCTCTCTCTCTCTCTCTCTCTCTCTCTCTCTATCTATCTATCTATTTATGTGTATTGGTTGATAAATAGATGTATCTTTATCATGACACTTTTTGGGTACTCTTATGCAACATGAGAGAGAGAGAGAGAGAGAGAGAGAGAGAATTTGTATCCGAGTTGAGCTAAATTTAGTGGAAGAGTTAAGGGTCAGCCAAGGAACTGACCTACTACTTTTGAAAACGGGTCAAAGGTCAAGGTCAAATTCCTGCGAAAATCCTTAGGCGGGACTGACTAACCGGGCCGCATCTAGAAATCTCCTGTTTATCAATCTATCTATCTATCTATAGCCCGACGCCCTAATCCCGCAAAGGGTGGCCGCAGACAAAACGCCTCCGAGTCGCTCAGTCACCCACCATTTGACTGCCCTCCCCCCAGCTCACTCCCCCCTCCCTCATATACCTCTCAACTCCATCCCTCCACCTCATCCTCGGTCTTCCCCTCCCTCTCGAGTCACTAATTAAAATTCGGATGCAAGCAGGACCGTAACTCCAAGGGGGGCGCTGGGACCACTAAACCACCAGGGGGTCTTCACCAAAATACCCCCCCTTCCTTTTTTTTTGGGGGGGGGGGCATTTACATCTTCATTTTCGCGCGCCATTTACATTTTAACGCGAAATTAAGATGGCGTTATCAATCCTGACTTGGTGGGCAGAGATAAGGTAAGTGAGGCTGGCCATTGAGATAAATTATAATGGTGATGATGGGTCTTTGAGATGTTAATGGAGTGGGTGCCTTCGTCCCATTTACCATATTAATTACGCTGCTCAAGTGGATGGGTGGGTGGGTGAGGGTGTATGGGTGGGTGGGTGAGTGAGTGAGGGTGGGTGGCTGGGTGAGTGAGTGTGTGAGTGAGTGAGAGTGGGTGAGTGAGTGTGTGAGTGAGTGAAAGTGGGTGGCTGGGTGAGTGAGTGTGTGAGTGAGTGAGAGTGGGTGGATGGGTGAGTGAGTGAGTAAGGGTGGGTGGGTGGGTGAGTGAGAGAGGTTAGTGAGTGAGTGAGGGTGGGTGGGTGAGTGAGTGGAATTTGTGGGTGAGTGAGTGAGTGAGTGAGTTAGTATGCTTGTTTGTTTGTTTACTTATTTCATTCCTCTAATTATCAAATACTTTACTGCTTTATTTTCGTGAATATGTGAATAATAATAATAATAATAATAATAGTAGTAGTAGTAGTAGTAGTAGTAGTAGCAGTAGTAGCAGTAACAATAACAACAACAGTAATAATAATAATAATAATAATAATAATAATAATAATAATGATAATTCACAAAACACATTTTCTCTCTCTCTCTCTCTCTCTCTCTCTCTCTCTCTCTCTATATATATATATATATATGTATATATATATATATACATATATATATATATATATATATATATATATATATATATATATATATATATATATATTTTACTTTAACAGCAACCAAAAATTATATAACCAAAATTCGAAATAGGCAGTATATAAAATTCATTATTATTATTATTATTATTATTATTATTATTTTCAATTTATGTAGTTATAAATTTTCACAGCTAACAGCCGTATTTTAAGTTGCATGGCAGGTTCTTGGCTCCTTTCTCTAAGCGATTTATTATTTATTATTGCACCTCAGCAATGCATTCTGTGTTACATAAATCGCTGCAGTATCGACGTACTTTATGTCCAGAATAAATCACTGAAAATCAAGCGTTACGGAATCTGCAATATCGATGTAGCATGCAACAAAAACGCACAGGAGGGTGCAATATCCAGAATAATTCACCGAAAATCGAATGTTAAGGAATCTGCAACATCGACGCAACGACAACGAATGGCGGTGCAATGTCCAGAATAATTCGGCGAAAATCAAGTGTTACGGAATCTGCAATATCGACGCAACAACGAATGGTGGTGTTCAATGTCCAGAATAACTCGCCGAAAATAAGGAGTTACGGAATATGCAAGACAGACGCAACAACAACGAACGGCGGTGCAATATCCAGAATAATTCGCCGAAAAATAATTGTTAAGAAATCTGCAACATCGTCGCAGTGTGCAACAACAACAACGTATGGCTGTGCAATGTTCAGAATAAGTCTCCGAAAATCAAGTGTTACGGAATCTGCAATATCAACAAAGTATGCAACAACGGATGGCGGTGCAAAGTCCAGAATAAACCACCGAAAATCAAGCGTTCCGGAATCCGCAATATCAACGTAGTCTGCAACAGTAACGGATGGCGGTGCAATGTCCAGAATAAATCAATGAAAATCAAGCGTTACGAAATCTGCAAATCAACGTTGTCTGCAACAACAACGTATGGCGGTGCAATATCCAGAATAATTCGCCGAGAATCGAGTGTTACGGAATCTGCAACATCGACGCAACAACAACGTATGGCGGTGCGATATCCAGAATAAATCACCGAAAATCAAGCGTTACGACATTGCAATATCAACGTATTATGCAACAACAACGTATGGCGGTGCAACGTCCAGAATAATTCGCCAAAAATCCACTGTTACGACGTACGGGAAGCCATTTAAAATTCGACCCTAGATTTCTTCGTTAATAATTATCAAAAAAATTTACAAGGAAATTTTCTGAAGGTTAAAACTGCCATGAATTTTTTTTTTTTTAGTCATATAAATTCCAAAAAACTGATTTCCAATTATATTTTGATTTATTTTGGCCTTGAAAATATGGTATGAGGATAAACAAAAAATTTGTGTAATGGGTTGTCGGTATGGGTGTGGTGAGAGTACAAATATATCTCCAAGATGATGATGGCAATAATAATAATAATAATAATAATAATAATAATAATAAAATAATAATAATAATAATAATAATAATAATAAAATAATAATAATAATAATAATAAAATAATAATAATAATAATAATAATAATAATAATAAAATAATAATAATAATAATAAAATAATAATAATAATAATAATAATAATAATAATAATAATAATTATAATAATAATAAAATAATAATAATAATTAGAAGAAGAAGAAGAAGATGATGATGATGATGATGAAGACGAAGAAGAAGAAGAAGAAGAAGAAGAACAACAACAACAACAACAACAACAAGAGGGGCAAGAACACGAACAAGACGGAAAGGAAAAAAAAAAAAACACCAGTGAAGGAAATGAACTTCTTGAAAATACTTACTCCAATTGTGTGTGTGTGTGTGTGTGTGTGTGTGTGTGTGTGTGTGTGTGTGTGTGTGTGTCCAAAATATCTCGAAAAGTTGTGGACGGATTTCCACCAAACCTTCAGGAAAAGGCAGATATGAGAATGTGCAGAAGCCTATTGTTTTTGGTAAGAATCTGATCAAAGACAACCGAATGCCAGACACATATATTTTTTTTTTTATTACAGATTAGCTTTTGTGAAACGCGGTGACTGAAGTCCTAAGAGTTTTACGATTTTCCTTCACATTTGGTTTGTAGGTAACTTGTATCTTCGCGAACTACAGATTTCGGCGGGCGATTAGCATTCGGCTCCCTAAAGCTTTTGTTTCGTTATTTTGGAAATGGCATGAAACATCGAGCCAGGTCAAGCTCACTGATACGCACAACATCTCCTTTACGTCCTATTCTTTCTTCCAACAGTCGAATGTAGTCAGCCTGGAGAGGGGTGGACTCAAAGTAAAAGGGGGGTAAGGTGTAGTATGCAAAATAAATCGCCAAGGAACAGGTGCTAAAGCCTATTCAGTACCTTTTGATTAGAGTCTTAAGTTTTTGAATGCAGACAGGTGAGTGATTGTCCGAAGCATTTATTATTAACGCTGTATTTTAGACAGTTATTATAAGGGTTAATATATATACATTTTTTATATATATTATCAGAGTAATTTTATCGTCTGAAACGGTTATGGTAGTGCAAATCTTTAAAATTATTCAAAACAGACCGTTACAAATCAATGCACTCCACAACCAATCATCTTTCAAAATCTCAAGGCTCTTAGTGATGGAATTAATTGCTACGAAGCCTCACTGTACCACTTATAAGACACTCTAGAGGCAAGGTAGTGGGGGTGAAGGGGCGGAGGAGGGAAGGGGGGAGATGTATCAGTGAAGGGGGATGGGGTACGGATTGTATGGGGGGGATGGGGAGGGGGAAATCTCGCAGGGAGGGGAGGGGGCAGAGGTGAGGGGGAGATATGGCAGTGAAGGGAAGGGGAGGGGAAGGTGTATCAGTGAAGGGGGATGGGGTACGGATTGTGTTGGGGGGGATGGGGAGGGGGGGAAATGTTGCTGGGAGGGGAGGGAGAAGGGGTTAGAGGGGAGGGGGTGACAGCAAGAGTAGGGGGGGGGCACAAACAATGCAGGGCTATCACACAAACACGATGCCGGCCAACACCATGGGTACAAACAATGACCAAACGAGTCTGTTTTTTTTTGGTAGTTTTTTTTTTCTTTTTTGTCTTTAAGAGGAAACAGGATTGTGACGGTGGAGGGTTACGTAAACCACCTGTCCCCAAGTTCTCCTCTCTCCTCCTCCTCCTCCATCTCCTCCTTCTCTCCGTCTTCTTTCTCTTCTTCTTCCTCCTCCTCCTGTTTTTCTTCTTCCTCCTCCTCCTCCTCCTCTTTTTCCTCCTCCTCCTCCTCTCCCTCCCCTTCCACCTTTCCCTCTCCCTCATCCCCTTCTTCTCTCCCCTTCCCCTCCTACCCCTCCTCCTTCTTCTATCCCTTACTTTCTCTCTCCCCCTCCTCTACTTACCTTCCCCCCCTCCCCACTCCTTCTCCCTCTTTCCCCCTCCACTCCTTTCCTCTCCCTCCTTCTAATTCTCCTCCTCCTTCTTCCTCCCCCTCCCTCTGATTTCCCTCCTCCTTCTTCCTCCTCTCTCCAGTTTCTTTCTCCTCCTCCGCGTCTCCCTCCCCTTATTTTCTCTCCCTCCCCCTCCCCCTCCCCTTTTCCTGTCCACCTTTACTCCCCCCTCCCCTCCCCTCTTCCTCCTTTCCCTTTCTCCTCTCCCCTTCTCCCCATCCCTCTCCTTCCCCCTACCCCTTCTTCCTCCCCTCCTCTCCCGGTACCCCTCCCCCCATTTCCCCCCTCCTCCTCTCTTTCTCCCCTTCCTCCCACTCCCAATACCACTCCCCTTCTCCCTCCCCCTCTCCTCCCTCTCCCCCTCTTCCAGCATCTCCCCCCTTCCTGTACCCTCTCCCCCTTCCCCTTCCTTGCACCCTCTCTCCCCCTTCCCCTTCCTGCATCCTCTCCCTCCCCCTTCCCCTTCCCACGTCCCTCTCCTTCCCTCTTCCCCTCCCCCTTTCCTCCCCCATCCCTCTCCAACCTCCCGCCTTTCTGTACCCTCTCCCCCTTCCCTTCCCCCTCCTCCCCCTCCCCTCCCCCCTCCCCCCTCGTGGGTTTAGTACTCTTATCTGTTCCCTGATCAGTCGTGTTGGGGGCAAAGGGGGGGGGGGCTGTCGCTATCACTGCTGTCGCTGTTACTGGGATGTCTATCGCTGTGTGGCTGTTTATCTATCAGTGACTTTCTCTCTCTCTCTCTCTCTCTCTCTCTACCTGTCTATCATTCTATCACAGCGACTATTCCTTCTCTCTCTCGCTCTCTCTACCTACCTACCTACCTATCTACTTGCCTACCTATCTATCTATCTATCTATCTACTACCGGATTATGGGTGCTGCGCTGGTAGGTAGGTCTAGATAGATAGATAGATAGAAAATACAGGAAGAGAAAGAAAGGAAGGACAAGCAGACAGACAAATTAGACAGACAGAGACAGATAGTTCGAACCCATAACAGAAAGCTAAAAGGAAAAAAATAGAGAAATACACAATAGATAGATAAGTAGACAGAACACGAAGAATGGCTCGACAGAGAAAGACTGGATGAAGATAGATAGATAGATAGACAGATAGATAGATAGACACAAATAACAATGAAAAGGAAAGGGATTGATACATAATATACCTAAATAGATTATACAAGGAGAAAGAGATAAACTGAGAGACAGTGATAGACAAAGAGAGAGAGAGAGAGAGAGAGAGGTGGGTAGGTAGATAGACAGACAGCCAGACCTAGATAAGACTGACAGACATATAGATAAGACTAATACACAAATAGATAGATAGACAGATAGACATTAAACAAAGGCAGAGGTACACATAAAGAGCGTCACATAATTAGACAGACAGACAGATAGATAGATAGACATAGATAGATAGATACAGATAGATAGATAGACATAGATAGATAGATAGACAGATAGATAGACAAGTAGATAGATAGATAGATAGATAGCCTGTACCCCGATCCGCCTGTTACTACTGGCTGTCACACCTCCTTTCACCTCCACTCCCAGGCATTGTGACCAGACCTGACGGATGAGCCGGACAGAAATCAAGCGTAACACCGTAACATGTGACGCTTAACCCCTTCAGTACGACGACGCCTTGGGGGTTGGTGGTGGTGGTGGTGGTAGTAGTAGTAGTAGTAGTAGTAGTAGTAGTAGTAGCAGTAGTCGTGGTAGTGGTGGTGGTGGTGGTAGTAATAGTAGTAGTAGTAGTAGTAGTAGTAGTAGTGGTGGTG
>NC_136958.1:40449582-40452082 GCF_032717465.1 Coenobita brevimanus | reverse complement strand
AGAGAGAGAGAGAGAGAGAGAGAGAGAGAGAGAGAGAGAGAGAGAGGGGGGGGTAAGAA
Source organism: Coenobita brevimanus (assembly GCF_032717465.1). Classification (NCBI taxonomy): domain Eukaryota; kingdom Metazoa; phylum Arthropoda; class Malacostraca; order Decapoda; family Coenobitidae; genus Coenobita; species Coenobita brevimanus. The sequence goes on along the minus strand of NC_136958.1, from coordinate 40,452,023 downwards.
GGGGGAGGGGATGACACAAGGGGACGAAAGAATAAATGAATAGGTAGGTGGCTCAATCGGTAGAGAGTTGGCCTGCAGTCCTAACGGACCCGGGTTCAAATCCCGCTGGTGCAGGGAACAGTTTAAGGATTTGAATTTCATAAAATCAGACTTTACTGATCTACCAGAAGACCCGCCGACATGTCGTAAAAATACCCCCGCTAATACCAATACACCAGTCCTGTATGAGACAGCCCTAGCATGTATTCAGTATGGAACGTGGGTGTTAGCGCCGAAGTGGTGACATGTAGAGGTGTGCGGTACGTAGGAGGACTACTGGGCCTTGAAAGCAGGCTGTGAAGCCTATGCCCAGAGTCGGTCACATAAAAAAAAAAAAAAAAAAAGGTAGGTAGGTGAGTAGGTAGGTTAGTGAGTAGGTAGGTAGGTAGGTAGGTACGTTGGTGGGTAGGTAGGTAGGTAGGTACGTTGGTGGGTAGGTATGCAGGTTGGTAGGCAGGTAGGTACGAAGGTAGGATGGTAAGTAAGTAGGTAGGTAGGTAGGTATTTAAACCTTACATTGCAAAGGGGAAGGTATTCTGCAACATTTTTGGCTACTGCAATTGATCAGCTTGCATCCCACGCCCCAGAGTGCAGTTTGCAATGAGACAGGCAAAAATAATAATAATGATGATGATGATGATAATAACAGTAATAATAGGAGTAGTAGTAGTAGTAGTAGTAGTAGTAGTAGTAGTAGTAGTAGTAATCATCATCATCATCATCATCCGGACCTCCTTTCCCACCCAAGGGCAGGGTGAGGAGTAGCAATGTCCAGACAGCCCAAAATTGCCAATTCAATGAGGCCACGCTTCCATTCACTCATCATTCAAGCCCCTGGAATCCTGGCTCTATCGGATACGCCAAAATCATTCACCACGTTCTGTGGCTTCACAGAATAATAATAATAATAATAATAATGATAATAATAATGATGATGATGAAAATAATGATAATAAATAATAATAATAATAATAATAATAATAATAATAATGATGATGATAAATAATAATAATGATAATAATAATACCAATAATAATAATAAAAATAATAACAATTATTAAAAATAATAATAATAAAGTCAATAACAGCAATAATAATAATAATAATAATAATAATAATAATAACAACAATAAACATGCAATCTCCACATATTACCCAAATTTTCCTGCAAAAAAAAAAATCTCTTTCCTTCACCAAATAATCTCTTATTCCACTGATATATTTCTTCTCTTTTTTTCCCCAGTTCATTCTACGTACCTTCAGACGATTTTCTTAAACTTCAGAAAAACCGTCTGTCTTGGGGGGTTAGAAAAAGCCCCCTTAAGCCCCTGAAGGCCTGAATTTGCCCCCTGAAGCTGAGAAAAAGCGTCTGGATATAGGAAGACTGAAGGGAAGAATAAGTTACTGGTTGGAATGGATTAAGGGATATGAATATGATCTTCTGTCTGTCTGTCTCTGTCTCTGTCTGTCTGTCTGTCTGTCTGTCTGTCTCTCTCTCACACACACACACACACACACACACACACACACACACACAACTACCTTAAGTACCCAAGCGAGGTAATCCAGCCCTAACAGTAAACAGAAAAACTCCATTTCCTGCTCCCAGTGGTAGAATTAAAGGACAGGGGAATAAAAGGGTGACCCCTGCCCTCCACAACCCCGATGCTGGACAGAAAACGGGGATAAAAACCCTGGCTGTGTAAATAACGAAAGGACATTGGAATACGGAAGGTATATTGATGTGGTTGTCTTCGTTGTCATTATAACAACGACAACGACAATAATGACTAGAACGCCGTAAAATTGTCCAACTGTAATTTTGATCAAGAAAACCTGACACAGCCATTGCCTACTAGAAGCCGAGCTATAAAGTAACCTTGAGGTCTGTCACCTTAGGTCATCACAGTCTATAAGTCCACCAAGTCTGGCGGCTCTGGCTTTAATCCTTCATGAAAAATTAGCTGACATCGGCAATATCAGTCCCAGGGTTTGACCCGAGAATAATCAACGCATTGCAACCACACTCCTTTCCACACTGCGTCCGCCTGAAGGCTGTATTGTAGTAAAATTTCAGCTTGCTGGCTTAAGCGGTTCTTGAGACAACGTAGCTGACTCACTTTTGTGTTGTGGATAATATCCGGAGACCCGGTTGACGGACGGCCACCATATTGACCAAAAGAAGTGGACAGCTGTACCAATAAGCTGACCAAGTTTGAAGGCTCCAGGCCAGTAGCCTTTGAAATATCGTAATTTTAAATAAGTAATAATTATAACGATAATACTGTTAATAATAATAATAATAATAATAATTATTATTATTATTATTATTATTATAATCTATCTATCTATTGCCAGACGCCTCAATCCCGTTCGGGGTGGCCACAAACAAATCGCCTCCA
>NC_136958.1:40439582-40444582 GCF_032717465.1 Coenobita brevimanus | reverse complement strand
TATGGGTTAGTCAATGGTATTCGGACACGTAGCATTCACCCAACCATCACCCACCTGTCAAATCCATCATCATCATCATCATCATCATCATCACAACACTTCATTTTGCTCAACTTCTTCACCACCACAATTATCATCGACATCCCTTATACCATCTCATTATCATCATCATCATCACCACTATCATCACGCTGTCTCTCTCTGTCTCTGTCTCTGTCTCTCTCTCTCTCACCTTGCCACGTGTGGAGGGGTCAGGTATATTTGGTCGTATCTCCTATATATATAAATAAATACTCGTAAATAAAATAAGTAACTAAATAAGGTAGACTATATATTAATAAAGTAATGGAATAAATAAACAGAAATATAAAGCAAAATTTAAATCCGCTTTCTCCTTTAATAATAATAAAAAAAATAGGGAAATCAATCAGAGTGCTAGTGTTAAAAACCAGTAAAGGAAAAAAACACAGGAATGAAATGTGTGTGTGTGTGTGTGTGTGTGTGTGTGTGTGTGTGTGTGTGTGTGTGTGTGTGTGTGTGTGTAAGTAGAATAATATAATCTACGTACATAATCAGTAAAGAAAAATAACATAGGAATTAAATGTGTGTGTGTGTGTGTGTGTGTGTGTGTGTGTGTGTGTGTGTGTGTGTAAAATAATAGCATAATCTACGTACATAATAACATAATTTACGTACATGTATATAGTGTTGTCATCCTAGTGTACAAGGCAGAGTACAGAGATTACATTGTACTGTACTTAACGGACCCCCTGTACTGTACACAAGGCCAGTAAATGGGGTCATAGGATTGTACACCCCCCTCCCCCCAACCCCATCCCCCTACACCCTCCCCAACCCGCTACCCCAACCCCCATCCCATCCCCATACCTCTTACCCCCTCTCTCATCACCCCTACCTCCCACCCCCTACCCCTCCTCCACCACCATCCCTCTCCCCTTCCCCCACCATCCCCCTCCTCCTCCCCTTCCCCCACCATCCCCCTCCTCCTCCCCTTACCTCCTACCCCTACTCCCCCAACCCCCTCATCCTACCCCCCAACGCCCATCCCCCTCACCTTCCCCCACCATCCCCCTCCTCCTCCCCCTACCCCCACCCCATCCCCCCATGTAGAAGAGCCGGCTAGAACACTGAGTACTCCGGTTCGTGTTCTAGGGGAAGATTTGGACTTGGAAGAAAAAGGAACCTAAGGCATATTTCTCCATCCCTCAACAATTTCTTACAAGCAGCTTCTTTCTCCTCTGATTTCTGTCCCCAAAAATAATATGAAATTTTGATCTAAGTCTATCCAGCCCATGTAGATAGATAGAAAGATAGATATAGATAGATATACCGACTGATAGATAGACAGGTATAGATAGATAGATGGACTGACAGACAGATAGATAGATAAAGATAGATGGAGAGAGAGAGAGAGAGAGAGAGAAACACAAACATACACACAATTGCACTCTTATCTGTCCACCTGTATGCGACAACAGGATAAAGAGGTCAGTGGAAGGAGTTACGGGAGGATTCTTTATTAGGGATACTGATAAGAAATAAGATAAAGGGGTTTAGATGTGTGTGTGTGTGTGTGTGTGTGTGTGTGTGTGTGTGTGTGTGTGTGTGTGTGTGTGTGTGTGTGTGTGTGTGTGTGTGTGTGTGTGTGTGTGTGTGTGTGTGTGTGTGATAGAGAGAGAGAGTTACAGCTTAGTACCAGGAAATCCCATGGCAATAAAAGGACATTTAAACACACGGTACAGACAGACACAAAAGTAAGCCCAATACCCCACTACTTTACGCTGACGGGCTCGTAGTCCTGCCGGTTAAAGAAGCTCCCTAACACCTCTTCCTTAGCGATTTATTTCTGGGTATGGCCGATTCATAGATCCTTAACACCTCTTCCTTAGCGATTTATTTCTGGGTATGGCCGATTCATAGATCCCTAACACCTCTTCCTTAGCGATTTATTTCTGGGTGTGGCCGATTCATAGATCCCTAACACCTCTTCCCCAGCGCTTCCTAACACCTCTTCCTTAGCGATTTATTTCTGGGTATGGCTGGTTCATAGCTCCCTAACACCTCTTCCTCGGCGATTTATGTATAGGAATGCTGGGTAATTGCTTCCTAACACCTCTTCCTTAGCGATTTATTTCTGGGTATGGCTGGTTAATAGCTCCCTAACACATCTTCCTAAGCGATTTATTTCTGGGTATGGCTGGTTCATAGGTCCCAAACACCTCTTCCTTAGCGATTTATTTCTGGGTATGGTTGTTTCATAGCTCCCTAACACCTTGTTCTTAGCGATTTATTCCTGGGTATGGCTGGTTAATGTCGTTTTGTATGTTATTTATGCAGAGTATGGCGATGTTGGAAGGATTTGCCTAACACAGAAGAGGACAGTAATCTGTAATAAACAAAATAAATCGCTTAGGAGAAGGTGTTAAGGAGCTTCCTTAAAGAAATACAGTTTCAAAAAAAAAGTCACATACGGACCCAAATAACACGGCACGTATTCTCGTCGGATGAGGAAGCTCCCTAACACCTTTTCCTAAGCGATTCATTGTCTTCATTACACCTTACTGTACTCATCTCTGTTACATAAATCCTTCTGTAGTCGCCAAAGTCTACATAAGAAATGTACAAAAGGATATTTAGCTGCCATATCCAAAAATAAATCGCTAAGGAAGAGGTGTTAGGGAGCTTCATTAACTGACAAGAAATATAAAAAGCCTCCCTCAGGAATATTAGCCAGCGGAGGAAAGTGAGAAGCAGAAGAGGTGAAATATTAGGCAGAGAAACATACCAAGCCTCTCTCAGCTTAGGAATATTAGCCAGCAGAGGAAAGTGAGAAGCAGAAGAGGTGAAGTATTAGGCAGAGAAACATACCAAGCCTCTCTCAGCTTAGGAATATTAGCCAGCAGAGGAAAGAGAGAAGCAGAAGAGGTGAAATATTAGGCAGAGAAACATACCAAGCCTCTCTCAGCTTAGGAATATTAGCCAGCAGAGGAAAGAGAGAAGCAGAAGAGGTGAAATATTAGGCAGAGAAACATACCAAGCCTCTCTCAGCTTAGGAATATTAGCCAGCAGAGGAAAGTGAGAGGCAGAAGAGGTGAAATATTAGGCAGAGAAACATATCAAGCTTCTCACAGCTTAGGAATATTAGCCAGCAGAGGAAAGTGAGAGGCAGAGGAGAGTAAAAGGGTCACTAACTTTTGTCCTCGCCTGTACAATACCCAATGACCTTAGCAAGACTCGACCTTTTGACCTCGTCCCACGCCTCAACCCCCCCTCCTACCCCTCCTCCTCCCAGCAGCTGCCCTCCTCCACGTTTATAGGGGGTTTTATTGACACTGGCGCCAGACGGTTTTGTGCAGATGAGGAAAATCGCGATGGTGTTTGGTTTAGCATTTAGGAAGTTCAATTTCATGGATCAGACGGTTTTATTCATCTGATCAAAATTCTATTAGCGATTTATTCCTTTAGACAAAAAAGGAAGAGGATTAGCTTTTCTTGAGTATTCTCTCTCTCTCTCTCTCTCTCTCTCTCTCTCTCTCTCTCTCTCTCTCTCTCTCTAGGCTGACCCGGGAACGCCAGGGTTCAAACCTTACGTCAGCAAGCGCACAGTCCTTGGGTGCTTTTGCCTGGCTTCGGTGGCGCGTGTGTCTGTCTATCTGTATGTCTATCTATCTGTCTATCTATCTATCTATCACGTCTGCTTCTGTGTCTGCACAGGTCTCATTTATTTTAACGAATTTATTTTACTATTGTTATTATTATTATTATTATTATTATTATTATTATTGTCATTATTATTATTATTATTATTATTATTATTATGCTGCTGTTGGTGTTATTAATTACCATCTTTATTATTATCCGTTATTATTATTATTATTATTATTATTATCATTATTATTATTATAGTTGTTTTTGTTCCTGCAATGATTATTATTATTATTATTATTATTATTATTATTATTATTGTTATTATTATTATTAGTAGTAGTAGTAGTAGTATTTTTTATTATTTTCATTTTTATTATTATTATCATTATCATCATTATTATTATTGTTGTTGTAATTATTATTATTGTTATTATTATTATCATTATTATTATTAATTACCAGTATCTACAAACAAAACATCTATCTATCTATCTATCTACTGGCAGACGCCATAATCCCGTAAGGGGTGGCCATTTGACTTTGAGTTATTTGTTTTACGGGGAGGGGCACTAACCCTCCACCAACCCACTTGTTGACATGTAGGGAGCACGTATGGTTTGGTTATATGGTTACCACCCAGCGTTGTAAATGGTTTCTTGGCTTACAGGAAACCATTTGGCTTGTCACTCAATGTAAAGCCACCTGTAAAGGAAAGAATGCGGTAAAATAAAATAAAATATACTTTCTGATGTGTATATACATAAAAAAAAAAAATAATAACTACCTTTTGGGTGGATAAAGATAAATGTAGGAAGATGAATGTATAAGATGGGATGTGTTACAAAATATAGATATAACAAAACATGCCACTGGAAAATTCTGCTCTCCTTCCCTTGTCCTAATTAAATGAGCAAAGAAACAAGCAAACAAATAAAGCAAACAAACAAATAAAGCAAACAAACAAACAATCAAGGAATCATCTTAGCTACGACAGAAAATTTATCGTAAGACAGTTTGTTCTTCGTCTTAAATGTCAGGAGAAAGCCTAGCCGCGGGACCCTACTCTCTCGAAGGCGCTGACACGGATAGGCTGACTGATGGATGGTTGGATTGTTAATACTGTCTTGTACACCACATATACTACTACTACTACAACTACTACTACTACTACAATTACTGCTACTATTACTACTACTACTACAATTACTACTACTATTACTACTACTACTACTACAATTACTGCTACTATTACTACTACTACTACTACTACAATTACTACTACTATTACTACTACTACCACAATTACTACTACTACGACTACTATTACTACT
>NC_136958.1:40432082-40434582 GCF_032717465.1 Coenobita brevimanus | reverse complement strand
CCGGCCAGACCAGTTAAAGCAGGTGTGTGTGTATGTGTGTGTGTGTGTGTGTGTGTGTGTGTGTGTGTGTGTGTGTGTGTGTGTATGTGTGTGTGTGTGCGTGTGTGTGTGTGTGTGTGTGTGTGTGTGTACAGCCTATGTATGTGCGTATGTCTATAAGTATGTATGTATTTATGTATGTCTATGTATGTACGTATGTGCGGGGGCCTACAATGAACGGAACAGCGCTACGGTACGCATGCGCTGACCCGGGGAGGCTTACGTAACCGACCCTGTAGCACACTCTCGTAGGCGTAGCACTGCGTCGCGGTTACTGAACTTATACAGACCTTACAAAACCATTACAAATCTTTCTAATATTTTCCTAACACTTCTAGATAGTTTCATTCAACTTCGGACGTGGTTCTAGCAGCAAAGAGGCTAATGAAGGCAGTATCTAACCCCTCCAGTTCAAAAAATTCTCTCCACAGCTGAATAAAACCGTCTGGAGGTAACGGATAAAATTTGAAAAACCCCTACGACGTCTGGCTCTCCTACTCTCTCTCTCTCTCTCTCTCTCTCTCTCTCTCTCTCTCTCTCTCTTATCCAGTGTAAGAAAATGAATGGAAATGAAGTGTAGGTGAATGGAATCGGTGCTCATTTCTCCTCAGTCCGTTAACGTCTTCATTTTCATATATTCTTGTTGTTCAGACGATTTCATTAAGTTTAACGAGGCCTCTAGCTGTGAGGGGGTTAACGAAGGCTGCATTTATCCCCCTTCTAACCCCAAAAGTCTCCACACAGCTCAATAGAAAATAATAATAAAAATAAAAATAAAAATCGCCCACAGACAGCTAAATATTCAAAACCAGACGATAACGAATTTTCAAGGGTACCAGCCCCCCCCCCTCCATCAAATAGGCCTACGTGGCGTCCATATCAACAGCTGTAGGCAAGATACGAACAAACACAGCATTGATCACAGACTTATAAAAGATCATAGATATTTTTCACGTTGTCTCCGTAAGTCGACTACTCTCCTCAATCGTTCTATTTGTTTTTCGTATTGTTTTTCACTTTAATATTCACTCTAATTTAATTTTGAGTCCTCAGAAAAAAAATGATCAAGACCTATTTATAAACGATCTTATGAAATTTTTACGACAAACATAACCTCCCTAACAGTCAGCTGTCACTATAAATCATCTTGTAATCTTTCATAGTTTTGTAATTTTCCACTGTTAATACTCACTCATTTTAACGTGAAGTGTCTAATAATTGTACAAGTGAAGAAATGCGTATACACAAGCAGTCTCATACACAACCGAAGTATAGGCGACTTTATAAATACCGCCCCAGGATGTGCTCAAATATTGCAGCCAGCGCAGATCACATTCAAAAACTCACGACGCGGGAAGAGATTAAACTGAAGGTCTTGTATCCAAAGCTATGTTGTAGGCTTAAGAAAGAAGGCTTAAAGAGGAAGTGTTATTAGTGTAAAGAGTCCTGAATTTAAGCCTACACAGATGAGGATAAGTTGAGCTGGAGCAATTGCAGACCACGGCCGCCTGAACGATAATTTTGAATCATCCCGTTACGAGGACAGCCCATAATTTCAAACATTTATAAACATCATATATAGACGATACGAACTGACATGTGGACAGACACAAGTGGAAAATGGAAAATAGTAGTTAGTAATAAGGAGAAAAGCGTCTTATCCTGACCGAACCATTATGATAAGAGACACTATATTTAAAATAAGCGAGCGGCCGTAGGCATTGCCAGTTCTCGTCGGCCCAGCCACCAGGGTACGGCCGCGTTTCCTTCCCGCGTAGCCGTCTAACTGTCACGATGGCGGCATTTACGAAGAATCCTAGCTACTTTCCCGATAAATAATTCTCCCTCACCGTTATGTATTATCCCAAGTTCTTTTCTTGTTTTCATACTGTTACTTTAATATTCACTCTCTGGCAGCCCTGTGAGTGGACACAAACGTATAGACAAGCCATTTGAAACACGAATTTAGGCAAGTTGATAAATACAGCTCGAAGTCTCTCACGCTAACACTTTACCTCACCCTCCTACCACACGCTAATCTTGTGTGTAGAGGAAGTGCTTGGTATGAAGATTATCAATTAGCCACGATGGTGAGGAGAGTGGATATATTAAAAAAAAAAAAAAAAAAAAGCCGCGTTTCAATCACTAGTTACACCTCTTTGTTTACGGCACGGCTCTCCTTTGTTGCAACTCCGCTGCCTGATAACGCATTTTCACCAACGCACAATAGCCAGTAACAAGATAATACCACACCGTGTTATCAGGAATTACACCAGATGATAAAAATAAATGCAGGAGATGATGGGGAGATGGTACAGACCCAGAAATGAGGAGAGAAAAACAAACTTTGAACGGTGACGGATAGACCAAACAGAAAACGGGTTAGCACGAACGGCGACGCAAGTGGAATACGACGACGAAAAAGATAATGATGTTCAAAATAGTAACCAAGGAGACTCGT
>NC_136958.1:40419582-40427082 GCF_032717465.1 Coenobita brevimanus | reverse complement strand
AAATTGGTACTAGCTGCATTATTATTATTATTATTATTGCTACTACTACTATTATCAACACCACCACCACCACTACTACTACTACTACTACTATTATCAGCAATAGCAAGAGTAGTAGTAGTAGTAGCAGTAGTAGTAGTTGTAGTAGTAGTAGTAGCAGTAGTAGTAGTAGTAGTAGTAGTAGTAGTAGTTGTTGTAGTAGTAAAAACACTAGAATCAAGAAATAAGACTTTGAAAAACTCGCTTTGGTTTTGATCCTGTTGACTATGTTCCTTAACACTTGTGCCTGGCCGATTTACTCTGCAAGGTATTATTATTATTATTATTATTATTTTTATTACTATTATTATTATTATTATTATTTGTTACTGAGGTAAACTGAGTAAAAACAGATACCAGTGAGAGAGAGAGAGAGAGAGAGAGAGAGAGAGAGAGAGAGAGGATGGACTAGTAGGGCTAAAACTACACCATTACGTAACCCCTTCCTCCTCCTCCTCTTCCTCCTCCAAGAATATACCAAACCAGAGCGAGTTTTCCGTAAAGAAACACAGACGAATTAAAGTACACACACACACACACACACACACACACACACACACACACACACACACAAACGAATTAAGGTACACACACATACACACACACACAAACGAATTAAGGTATACACACACACACACACACACACGCACGCACACACACACACACGTCTTGATATGTGGGTGAGAATCGCAAATACGTTTCCACAAGAGTCCTGTTCTTGAGACAACGATTATTAAAACTTCCCACACCCCTGTAGAAAACCTTGTTTTTGTTGAGATTATTATTATTATTATTATTATTATTATTATTATTATTATTATTATTAACACTTATCTTCAAAATGCGATGTTTCAAAGGCTATTTGGCCTAGTGCCTTCAAAGTTAGTCATATAATAATAATGATAATAATATAATAATAATAATAATAATAATAACAACAACTAAAGGGGCACTCAGTGGAGCGCATCTCTCCGACAAAGGCAACGTAATTTCCAAACCACTCTTCATACTGGGTTGGGTTTTCTCATCACTGGCTAGGGTTTCTCAGAAAGTGTTTTCCGGATCCAGAATCTGTAATACGAGCCGGACAGATCCCAAAAGTTAATGGATTGTTTCCTGGTACACGGGCTATGCACCCACCAAATCTGGTCCAAATATCTGTTTTAGTTTTTGAGTAATCCTGCTAACAGACAAACAAACATGGATGAAAATAAACTCTCCTTGTAGGGGAGAATAATAACCATAACACCGTAAATCTGTCCAAGGACAATTTTGATACAGAAAAACCTGCCGTGGCCTCTGCGTACTAGAAGCCGAGCTATAAAGTGACCTTGAGGTCAAGGTCACTGATCTTGTGCATGTCACCTTAGGTCATCGCAGTCTACAAGTCCACCAATTTTGGCGGCTCTGGCTGTAATCCTTCATGGAAAATTAGCTGACATCCGCAATATCCCGAAAAGTCCCAGGTTTTAATCCCAGGCGATCTCAGAGAATAAACCGATTAGACCCACACTCCCTGCCACACCGTCCACACCTGAGGCTATATTGCAGTAGCTAACTCCAGCGTGGTGGCTTCAGCGGTGTCTGAAACAGCGTCCCGGAACGTTTTTTTTTTTTTTTTCATTCTGCATAATATCCTGTGATGGGTTAATGGCCTGCCATGATATTTGGCCAGAAGCCGCCGCCAGCTGGGCCATTAACCTGACAAATCTGTGAAGGCTCTGGACCAAACAGCCTCACGGTAATGGCCAGTGACTTTGTAAGCGGAAAGAATAAGAATATTGACAAAAACACGAAAACCTCAATAATAATAATAATAATAATAATAATAATAATAATAATAATAATATCATCATCATCCGGAAACAAGTAATATGTGATGGGCCACATAGTCATCACTGAAGCCCCTGGAATCCCGCTGACTCCGCCTAGCAGGCTTAACCGTCGGGGTTTTATTTATTTATTTCTTATTCACTTTTATTTAGCCTTCATTTATTTATCTATCTATTTATTGATCTGTTACTAATTTCTTTTATCTATTTACTGGAATTTATCTATTATACATATTCCTAATAATTTATCTACATATCTACTTATTTTATTCATTTATTTATTTATTTAGGAATTTTTCTGTATATATACCCTCTACAGGAATACCATTTTCTTAAACATATAAAAACAAATATTTAAAAAAAAACTATTTTATTTTTCACTAAAGGACAAGTTTTTTATTTATTTATTTATTTATTGTTTTAGTGATACATGTGGGAGATACTTTTACCACTACCCTTACTGAGGAGGGATGTGTGTGTGTGTGTGTGTGTGTGTGTGTGTGTGTGTGTGTGTGTGTGTGTGTGTGTGTGTGTGTTTACATGCCAAGAAGGTAGGCTGCTAGATTATTCACACACACACACACACACACACACACACACACACACACACACTCAGAGAGAGAGAGAGAGAGAGAGAGAGAGAGGCCTACTGACACTCCTTTACGTAAATCATCACCTGAGAGAGAGAGAGAGAGAGAGAGAGAGAGAGACAATGACCTATACTATTTCACACTGAACGAACATTAAATAAAACACCTATAAAATCCAAGGCGCGTTTCAATTCGTTTCACTTGTTTCATTAAGTTTCGTCTTCCTCTAAATCCCCCTTTTTCTTAACCCCCTGAGGCTCCTATGACTCCCTCTCAGCTGAATAAAATCGTCTGGCCTTAAATGGAATGGAAATAGGGAGCTGGATCGATCATGTGACGGTTGTATATTGATTTTCTCCGTTTTCTTTCTAGTTTCTTGTGTTCTCTGTCTCTCTGTCTCTCTCTCTCTCTCTCTCTCTCTCTCTCTGTCTCTCTCTCTCTCTCTCTCTCTCTCTCTCAAATGAAACTTCAAGTTTTTGTCATTCAGCCTCTCTCTCTCTCTCTCTCTCTCTCTCTCTCTCTCTCTCACACACACACGTTGCCTCGTCACCAAGGCTGTCTCTTTAGGCTAAGATATCCTTTCTTTGGTCTCCCTCTCTCTCTCTCTCTCTCTCTCTCTCTCTCTCTCTCTCCCTCTCTCCTTTATCTCTACCTTAGGCCTCTCTCTCTCTCTCTCTCTCCTTTATCTCTACCTTAGGCCCCTCTCTCTCTCTCTCTCTCTCTCTCTCTCTCTCTCTCTCTCTCTCTCTCTACCTACCTACCTACCTATCTGTCTATCTACTTATCTATCTATCTATTTTTCTGTGTGTGTGTGTGTGTGTGTGTGTGTGTGTGTGTGTGTGTGTGTGTGTGTGTGTGTGTGTGTGTGTGTGTGAACGAATACCTTGCAATGGTGTGTGTGTGTGTGTGTGTGTGTGTGTGTACCTCCCAGACAAGACCTTGCACTAGGCCTCATTGTCCCTCCTCCTCCCTATTGATTCAGGCCTCCTTAGAGTTAGGCCTCTCTCTCTCTCTCTCTCTCTCTCTCTCCAGTTTTTTAATGATTTTTCTCGTTTTATGACAGCTCTCTCTCTCTCTCTCTCTCTCTCTCTCTCTCTCTATCTATCTATCTATCTATCTATCTCTCTCTCTCTCTCTCTCTATCTGTCTGCCTAACTATTTATCTGTCTGTCTGTCTGTCTCTCTCTCTTTCTCTCCCCAGTAGGCCTAGTTCTTGTGTTCCCTTTCAATCCCCCCTACACACACACACACACACACACACACACACACACACACACACAGCCTCACGTGGCCTTGGTGTTGAAGGGAGGAAGGAAGATGAGGAAAGGGGGTAGGGAGGAAAGGGGAAAGGAGGGAAGAGGAATGGGGAGGAGGAGGAGGAGGAGGAAGGAAGACAGCTTTTAAGACATAGAGGTGAAGGCTCAGTCAATCTTCAATATTCTTAGTTTTATTTAATCATTTTTTTATTTATTTTACGGTGTGTGTGTGTGTGTGTGTGTGTGTGTGTGTGTGTGTGTGTGTGTGTGTGTGTGTGTGTGTGTGTGTGTGTGTGTGTGTGTGTGTGTGTGTGTGTGTGTGTGTGTGTGTGTGTGTGTGTGTGTGTGTGTGTGTGTGTGTGTGTGTGTGTGTGTGTGTGTGTGTGTGTGTGTTCTGGTTACCGGCAAACTCGTCTATATTAAAATTTTCCTACAGATTATTATTATTTTTTTTTTTTTTTTTTTTGGGGGGGGTCAGACCTCCTCTCGAAATTAAAAATCCTCAATAAAAGTGAAAGAAGGATTGATATGGCTTTGATGTACTTAGTAAATAGTGTAGAATGGACTCTCAAGCGTTAACCACTACTACTACTACTATTACTACTACTACTACCACTACTACTGCTACTACTACTACTACTCCGACTACTGCTACTACCACCACTACTACTTTTACTACTACTGCTACTACTATTACCACCACTACTACTATTATTACTATTACTACTACTACAACTACCACCACCACCACCACCACTACTACTACTACTACAACTACTGCAATTATTACTATTACTACTACTACAACTACCACCACCACCACCACCATCACTACTACTACTACAACCACCACCACTACTACTATTACTACTACTACTACAACCACCACCACCACCACCACCACCACTACCACAACCACCACCACTATTGCATACTATCACGTGGCTGTTACATCAATCAACTTCATTTCTAACACAGTAATATCATTTTGCAATTCTTTCAAGTGACACCCATATTGCAGAAATGGGCAGGCAGTTTACTGTATATAGCACCTCTACATACACGGGAAGGCATTGGACATCTATTATTATTATTACTATTATTATTATTATTATTATTATTATTTCCATATTACGTCTAAATACACAGGAAGGCATTGCACATCTATTATTATTATTATTATCATTATTATTATTATTATTATTTATTTTTATTATTATTATAATTATTATTATTATTATTATTTCCATATTACCTCTAAATACAAAGGAAGGAATTGCATATCTATTATTATTATTATTACTATTATTATTATTATCTCTAAATACACAGGAAGGCATTGCGCATCTATTATTATTATTATTATTATTATTATTATTATTATTATCCCACTTATTTATTTATTGATATGATATGTCGGCTTTAGTAATCTTAGAGGGGGAGGCCTCGTAGTGAAGGGGTGAAGAATTTTATATACCAAATTCTTCTACAGTCCGGTCGCTTTTAATTGGCAAAGATTAATAACCCTTTTCACCTTAGTCGTAGGCCAGGTGTAATCAGATAGGTTTTGACTAGTAACCAAGGAGACTCGTTCCCACCTCATATATAAAACTGTCGACCCGTTTTCACCTAATAAAAATCTGTTACTTTTTGTTCAGGTACAGTCAGATTAGAAGGTTTATTTGACTAGTAACCAAGGACACTCGTTCCTACCTCGTAAAACTATCGACCCGTGTTCACTTAATAAAAATCTGTTATTCTATCTATCTATCTATTGCCAGACGCCTTAATCCCTTATCCGGGGTGGCCACAAACAAATCGCCTCCACGTCACCCTGTCCCATGCCATTTCCTTGCCCTGCTCCCAATTCACACCCCCCTCTCTCATCTGTTACTCCTTTCAGCTTAACTGTTCATTTAACTAGTAACCAAGGAGACTCATTCCTACCTCACCTGTCAGACCCGTTAATCCATGAAGCTTAGTTGTCTGCCAGGTGTAGTCAGATGGGTTGATCTGACTAGTAACCAAGGAGACTCATTCCTACTTCGTGGCTAAATATCACTGAATTCCACACTCCCACCACGACCCAAGATTGTTATTACTATTATTATTATTATTATTTGGCCATGTGGAGAGGATGGAGAGTGAAAGACTGACGAAGAGAGTGTATGTGAGTGAGGTGGAGGGGGGAAGAGGGACGGGGAGGCCGAGGATGAGATGGAGGGATTGGGTGGAGAGGTATATGAGAGAGGGGGGTGTGAGTTGGGAGCAGGGCAGTGAAATGGCGGGGGACAGGGAGACTTGGAGGCGATTTGTTTGTGGCCACCCCAAACGGGATTGAGGCGTCTGGCAATAGATAGATAGATAGATAGATTATCATTACTATTATTATTATTACTATTATAAATTATATAATATTTTTTCATTATTACTGCCTATCATTATTATTATTATTGCTATTGTTATCATCATTATTATTATTATTATTAGCTGGTAGTGAGTCATAGCAGCCGAGGTTGTAAAGTGTCCATTTATTTATTTATTTATTTATTTATGGGCTACAGAAGGCGAGGTTTTAAAAGTGAACTTAAAAGACGACTCAAGTTTCTTACGCATTTCTTAAGAACTTTTATAATTTTCTTCCTGCCTACGTGAAGAGACAGTATAGGAGAAGGAGGAGGAGGGGAGGAGGGAGGGGAAGGAGGGGGAAGGAGAATGAGGAGGGGAAGGAGGGAGGGGAAGGGGGAAAAAGGAGGCAGGAAAAAGGGGAGGAAGAAGGGGGAAGGAGGGAGGGGGAAGGGGGAGAAGGAGGGGGAAGGAGATTTGGAGGGGAAGAGGAGGGGGAAGGAGAATAAGGAGGGGAAGGAGGGAGGAGAAGGGGAAGGATTGAGGGGAAGAGGAAGAAGGAAGAGGAAGGAGAGAGGGGAAAGGGAAGAAATAGGAGGAAGGGGAAGAAGGGGGAAGGAGGCAGGAGGAGGGGAAGGAGGGGGAAGGAGAGAGGGGGAAGGAGAAGGAGGGGAAAGGAGAGAGGGGAGAGGAAGGAGGGAGGAGGATGAGATGAAGGAGGGGAAAGGAGAGAGGGGAGGGGAAGGAGGGGAAAGGAGGGAGACGAGAGGAAGGAGAGAAAACAAAGAAGGAAAAAGGTGGAAGGAAAAATGACGAAAGATAAAGAGAATATTGTGAGAAAGTGAGAGAGAGAGAGAGAGAGAGAGAGAGAGAGAGAGAGAGAGAGAGAGAGAGGCGTGGGGTAGGTAATGGCAGAGCAACAGGAAGGGAAGGCAAGAGGGAGATGAGAGGAAGGGAGGAGGATGGAGGGAGAGAGACAGAGGGAAGAGGAGGGGAGGGGAGAGGGGGAAGAGGAGTGGAGGGAAGGAGAAAAGAAAAAGGGGGAGGGAGGAAGGGGAGGAAAAAAGAAGGGAGGAGGGAAGGGGACATGGGGGGGAGGGGAATAGGCAGGGGGTGGGTAAGGGTAGGCCAACAGGGAGGGGAGGGGAGGGGAGGGGAGGGGGAGGGGAGGTGGAGGGGAGGGGAGGGGGAGGGAGTCACGTTGACAGAACACTACTTTGCTTAGGCTTATTGCTGAGAGAGAGAGAGAGAGAGAGAGAGAGAGAGAGAGAGAGAGAGAGAGAGAGAGACAACAGGGGACGAGAGGAAAGTAAAAATGGGACAGACAGGAGGGAGGAGAGAAGAAAAAGAGACAGAGAGAAAAAGGGAGTGAGACGAGTGAAAAAAAATGGGAAGGAGAGAAGAGGGAGGGAGGAAAGAGGAAAGGAGGGAGGGAGA
>NC_136958.1:40409582-40417082 GCF_032717465.1 Coenobita brevimanus | reverse complement strand
AGAGAGAGAGAATCTGTCTACATCCGTCTGTCTACTGATATGTCCAGCAACCTACTTATCTATCTGTCTATCTATCTATCAATCTATCTACCTGTTTGTCTATAAATACATGTCTGTCTATCGCCAACTCTATCTATTTATCTATCTATCCATGTAGCTATATATGTCTAGCTACCTACCCATCTATCTGTTTCGATCTATCTATCTATCTATCTGTCAATCCATTTATCTATTTATATGTAGTGTTTTGTAATGTCTGGGGGGGAGGGGGAGGGAAGGGAAGAGACGGAAGGAGGGAGGGAGGCAGAGGGATGAGGGAAGGAGGGAGGGAGGCAGAGGGATGAGGGAAGGAGGGAGGGAGGCAGAGGGATGAGGGAGGGAGGCAGAGGGATGAGGGAAGGAGGGAGGGAGGCAGAGGGATGAGGGAAGGAGGGAGGGAGGCAGAGGGATGAGGGAAGGAGGGAGGGAGGCAGAGGGATGAGGGAAGGAGGGAGGGAGGCAGAGGGATGAGGGAGGGAGGCAGAGGGATGAGGGAAGGAGGGAGGGAGGCAGAGGGATGAGGGAAGGAGGGAGGTAGAGGGGAATGGACAAGAGGAAGGAGGGAGGGAGGGAGGAAAAAAAAAGGGAGAGGGGACAGGGAAGGAGGGAGGGGGGGTAGAGGCGATGGGGAGGGAGAGGAGATGGGGAGGGAGAAGGGAAAGAGAGAGGAGGGAGAGAGAGAAGGGAGGGAGAGGGGAGGGGAGTGGGAGGGAGAAGGGAATGGAAGGGAGAGGGGAATGGAAGAAAGAGGGGACAGGGAGAGAGGGAGAGGGGAGGGGAGGGGAGGGGAGAGGGGGAGAGAGAGAGAGGAGATTGAACCCGTGATGTCAGTCTTGTGATGTCTATAATGTGTAGGATTCTCTCTCTCTCTCTCTCTCTCTCTACAAGACCGAAAGAGGTTATGTAAAGGGGTGACAATAGGCCTCTCTCTCTCTCTCTCTCTCTCTCTCTCTCTCTAAAAGGTGCCGAGAAATTATGTAAGGGAGTGCCAGTAGGCCTATCCTCTCTCTCTCTCTAAAAAGTGGCGAAAGTTATGTAAAGGAATGACAGTAGGCCTCTCTCTCTCTCTCTCTCTCTCTCTCAAATCATCCACAGAGTAACGGGGAGAATATGCAGCGCAGGAATAATAATAATAATAATAATAATAATAATAATAATAATAATAATAATCTATCTATCTATCTATATACCTAGGCTGCTTCCCCCAAGGAAAGGGAGGTAGCCGAGACAGGACGACTCACTCTCCATTTACTCATCCATTCAAACACATTCATTCGCATCTTAGCCCCAAAGGGGGCACAGGGATAAATATTACGGGATCCCCAGACCTACGTAAAACCCGCCAGTGGCTCCTGCGGCGGGCAACAAAGGAATATTGGTTGTGTTTTACTTACTGGTGTCAGCCTTTGTTTCTTTTTTTCGGATACAGTGAGGTTATTTCTAGTAGTAGTAGTAGTTGTAGTAATGATACGAAGATAACTACCACCTTTCCTTTCCCCTCCCCTCTTCTCTACCTATTCTTCTCTCTCATCTCCTCCTCTCATTTTCTTCTCTCCATCACTTCCTCTTCCCTTCCCTTCATTCACCCCATCCTACTACTTTCCTCTTCTCCCCTCCCCTTCTTTCCCCTTCCTCTCCTTCTCCCCCCTGCCTCTCCCTCCCTCCCTTCCTGCTCCCCATCTAACATCCCTCCGCTCTTCCTCCCCATCCCACATCCATCAATCTCTCTTCCCCTTTCCTCCCCCGTCCCTTACCCTTTTCCTCCCCACTCCCCTCACTCTCTTCCCCCCTTACTTCCTCCCTCTGTCTTTACTCCCCAACCCACCCTCACAATTCTCCCCCTTTCCTTCCCTCTCCCCTATTCCTTCTTGCTTTACTATCCTTACCTTTAACTTGTCTTCTCTGTGACAAGAAGCCTCGAAAGGAGCATTGCGTCTGTTGATGTTTGCTTTCCATTGTACTCCTTTCTACACTCCCCTCACTCTCTTCTCCCCCTTTCTCCCCCCCCTCCCCTGTTCCTTTCCTCTCCACTCCCCTCACTCTCTTCTCCCCCTTTTCTCCCCCCTCCCCTGTTCCTCTCCCCTCCCCTCCCATTTCCTTCACCACCCTCTCTCGTCTATACCTCCCCCCTCCCCCTCCCATCAGCTTTCATTCCCAACACCAGTTACTTAAAACCATCCACGTGCTTTGGTCTCTCTCTCTCTCTCTCTCTCTCTCTCTCACACACACACACACACACACCTCTCCCTGGGGTGTAATCATGCTGGCGCGAAGTCATAAAACACTAAGTAACGATTTAATGTGTGCGTGTGTGGGAGAGGAGGAGGAGGAGGAGGAGGAAGAGGTCTGGAGGCCGGGGAGGGGGGTAGGAGGACTGAGGGCGGCGGGGGAGGGGAGAGGTCAGAGGGGTGATAAGCATCCGTGGTCATCTGGGATTTTTGATATGGTAATTCTAGGGCTGTATTTCTAGGTAACATCAGATTTTATTCAGCTGAGTAATTAATAAGAACCATATCCAAAAATAAATCGTTAAGGAACAGGTGTTAGGGAATTTCCTCACCTGACGAAAATACGGGCATAAGTGTTCGTTAAAAATCGTTCACTATAACTACCTGGTGTTCACAAATTACGCTGAACACGTCCTCGGCCCGAAGGGGTTAATAGCACAGCTTTCTAAAAACGACTGACAGGCTAGAGGGCAAATTCAGAGAGTCCCTTTAAATTCATTCCCTTTAAATTTGGTGCTTTAAAATCCACGAAATCGGTTTAATGGTTAAATATCTGAGTTTCCCCTGTTACTCTGATCTCTGAGTGACCATAAAAATTGAGTTTCTTTATTCATGCCTAACAAGAACAGAAGAGGCGTGAAAAACAGAACAAAACGGGGTGAAGAACAGAACAAAAAGGGGTGAAGAACAGAACAAAAAGGGGTGAAGAACAAAAACAAAAAGGGGTGAAGAACAGAACAAAAAGGGGTGAAGAACAGAACAAAAAGGGGGTGAAGAACACGGAAAAAGGGCGAGGAACACGGAAAAGGGGTGAAGAGCATAGAAAAGGGGTGAAGAACAGAACAAAAAGGGGTGAAGAACAAAACAAAAAGGGTGAAGAACAAAACAAAAAGGGTGAAGAACAAAAATGGGGTGAAGTACAGAACAAAAAGGAGTGAAGAACAGAACAAAAAGGGGTGAAGAACAGAACAAAAAGGAGTGAAGAACAGAACAAAAAGGGGTGAAGAACAGAACAAAAAGGGGTGAAGAACAGAACAAAAAGGGGTGAAGAACAACAAAAAGGGGTGAAGAACAGAACAAAAAGGAGTGAAGAACAGAACAAAAAGGAGTGAAGAACAGAACAAAAAGGGGTGAAGAACAGAACAAAAAGGGGGGAAGAACAGAACAAAAAGGGGTGAAGTATAGAACAAAAAGAGGTGAAGAACAGAACAAAAAGGGGTGAAGAACAGAACAAAAAGAGGTGAAGAACAGAACAAAAAGGGGTGAAGAACAGAACAAAAAGGGGTGAAGAACAGAACAAAAAGAGGTGAAGAACAGAACAAAAAGGGGGGAAGAACACAGAAAAGGGGCGATGAACACGGAACAAAGAGTGAATAACAAGGAAAACGGATGAAGAACAAGAACAACAAGGGGTGGAGAACAACGACAAAAAAGAGTGAAGAAGAAAAAGGGGTGACGAACAAGAACGAAAAATGATGAAGAACAGAAAAGGGGTGAAGAACAAGGGCAGAAATGGGTGAAAAGGGCATGAAAAAGGGGTGAGGAGGAAGGGTAAGATCTGTGCCTATTAACTACACGAGAATCAAACAAGGCAGGAAATCAGGTTCATTTCTAAGGCTTATTTTTCCCCAAGAAGATGATCTGCACGTTCCTCTCTCTCTCTCTCTCTCTCTCTCTCTCTCTCTCTCTCTCTCTCTCTCTCTCACCTAAACTCACAGATAATAGTCCTTTTGCAGCTTATTTCATCCCGGTTTCAGGAAAAAATGCTACGGCTCTACATCCTATCCACAGCACTTCTTCGTGACTAGCATCATAATCTAGTATACAAACAGGAATTTTAGCCTAAGTTAAACAGGTATACTTGGTTTACACTCAGACCCCCAAACTCTACATGTGTAAATAGGAGTAATGGAGAAACGAACTGTGTCTACCAGCCTGATCAGCACGATAATCGAACTCGGGTCTTTTCCACAAGCGACCTCGATAACAGGTGAATATGTGGGTTCAAAGGAGGTGCGGGGCGGGGATGAGTAGGGCACAGCAGGGCGGGGCAGGACAGGGCAGGGCAGGGCAGGACGGGGCAGGGCAGGGCAGGGCAGGGCAGGGCAGGGCAGGACGGGGCAGGGCAGGGCAGGGCAGGGCAGGGCAGGGCAGGACGGGGCAGGGCGGGCAGGGGAGGGCAGGGCAGGGCAGGGCAGGGTAGGGCAGGGCAGGGCAGGGCAGGGCAGGGCAGGGCAGGACGGGGCAGGACAGGGCAGGGCAGGACAGGGCAGGGCAGGACGGGGCAGGGCGGGCAGGGGAGGAAGGGGTCAGGACAGGGTTTGGCAGGACGGGAGGGTGCGGTAAAGTGCGGTACTGTACAATGGGATGCGGTGAAGGGGTGCGGTGCGGTACGGTGCGGCTCAGTGCGGGGCGGGGTTGACACGTGCCTTCCTTCGTCACGTCTTGAGTTACGAGCAGCGGCGGACCACGTGACCCCGGGTGTAAACAAAGCCACGTGACCCCGGGTGTAAACAAACCCACGTGACCCCGGGTGTAAACAAACCCACGTGACCCCGGGTCTAAACAAACCCACGTGACCCCGGGTCTAAACAAACCCACGTGACCCCGGGTCTAAACAAACCCACGTGACCCCGGGTCTAAACGAACCCACGTGACCCCGGGTCTAAACAAACCCACGTGACCCCAAGTGTAAACAAACCCACGTGACCCCGGTGTAAACAAACCCACGTGATCCAAGGGTGTACACAAACCCACGTGACCCCAGGTGTAAACAAACCCACGTGGCCCCGGTGTAAACAAACCCAAGTGATCCAGGGTGCAAACAAACCCACGTGACCCCAGGTGTAAACAAACCCACGTGGCCCCGGGTGTACACAAACCCACGTGACCCCGGGTGTAAACACACCCACGTGGACCCTGAGATGCACCTGATCCATGCAGTGGGGGTGGGGGGATGAGGGAGGGGTGAGAGAGGGGTTGTGGGCGGGGGATGAGGGAGGGGTGAGGGACAGGTTGTGGGTGGGGGGTGAGGAAGGGGTTGGGGAGGGGTTGTGGGCGGGAGGGGTAAGGGAGGGGTTGTGGGCGGGGGGTGCACTTGTTGGGAGTGACCATCTTTCACTGCATCTTAATTTTCTTTATTTAATTTTATTTTTCTGGGGGAGGGGGGAAGGAACCAAATATAAGTAAACCAGATAAGTAACGATAAGTAAGGCAGATAAGTTGCACCACGAGACTTACGTATTAAAGAATGATATTGTACGATGCTCATGGTGAGAAAGAGGAAGGTGTATCGAATAAGTACATAAGTAAATATAAATGAAGGAAGATAAAATATAAGTAGATATACATGTACATTAAGTAACGCAAGGGTTGATCAATACTCTCAGTCATTTGGGCATCGGGTCAGGTCTATAAATACTATCTTTCTCGGTCTGTATTTCCCTCTGCCTATGACCTCCTCTAGTCAAACGCGAAAGGAGCACATCTGAAATCTTTTTTTTTTTTTTTTCGTTTACTTGGAGGGAAGAACT
This sequence comes from Coenobita brevimanus, assembly GCF_032717465.1. Classification (NCBI taxonomy): domain Eukaryota; kingdom Metazoa; phylum Arthropoda; class Malacostraca; order Decapoda; family Coenobitidae; genus Coenobita; species Coenobita brevimanus. The sequence continues at coordinate 40,411,282 of NC_136958.1, read as the reverse complement.
CTATGAACTCCCAGTATTAGATTCCTCCTCTCTCTCTCTCTCTCTCTCTCTCTCTCTCTCATTGGTTTTGTTTATGCCTTTCTTCCTGGTACTGTTTTTCTCGTTCCTTCTGCCTGACAAACCCTCACTACTTTATTTCTAGACCAACACACCTAAAACTACACTCCTTTCACCTTAACTTGGCCCAGATTTTCGTCCTTTTGCAGCTCATTTCACGCAGCTCAGTGGCAGAAAAAGACGAGGCACCTCATTCTCTTCCACACCCACTTCTTCGTGACCAGCATCATATTCCACTGTCAGATTCTCTCTCTCTCTCCATTTTTTTTTCTTTCTTTTCACTAATTCTTCCATCTTTTCCCCCCCTCCCAGTCCTCACCCTCCCTTCCATCAACATTTTATTTCTTTCTCTCCATCATTCTCTTCTTTCCTTACACTACGTCTCCCATCTCTTCCTTCCCTCCCAGTCCTCATTCTCTCTCCCATATACGCTCTATTTTCCTCCATTTTTTCTTTCTTATTGTGGGATTTTTTTTTTTTTTTTTTTTGTGGTAGGGGGGTAGGCAAGGTGACAATGGGAGGAAGGTGTACTCGTGTGTCGTTCCCCCCCCCTCCCTTCCCCATCTCTTGTCTCTTTCCACCCCTCCTTTTCCCCCCCTCACTTTCCATCCCTCCTTTCCCCTTCCCCTTCCCTCTCCTACCCCTTCCACCTTCCCTTTCCCCTTCCCCTTTCATTCCTCCATATTCTTCTTCTTCTTCTACCCTCACTCCCTTCCCGCTCCCCTTTCCTTACCCTCCTTTCTCCCTCCCTTCCCCCTCCCCTTCCCTCCCTTCCCCCTCCCCTTCCACTCCACTCCTCCCCTTCCACTCCACTCCTCCTCTCACTTTCCCCTCCCTTTCCATCCCTCCCCTTCCACCCCATCCCTCCCCTTCCCTTCCACCTCTCCTCTCCCTTCCTCCTCCCCTTCCACCCCATCCCTCCCCTTCCCTTCCACCCCTCCCTTTCCCCTTCCCTTCCACCTCTCCTCTCCCTTCCTCCTCCCCTTCCACCCCATCCCTCCCCTTCCCTTCCACCCCTCCCTTTCCCCTTCCCTTCCACCTCTCCTCTCCCTTCCTCTTCCCCTTCCACCCCACTCCTCCCCTTCCCTTAAACCCCTCCCTTTCCCCTTCCCTTCCACCCCTCCACCAACTCCCCTTCCACCCCTCCCCTCCCTTCCCCCTCCCCTTCCACCCCATTCCTCCCCTCCCCCTCCCCTTCAACCCCTACACCAACTCCCCTTCCACCGCTCCCCTCCATTCCCCCTCCCCTTCCACTCCACTCCTCCTCTCCTTTCCCTTCCCTTCCCTCCCTTCTCCCCTCTCCCCACGACACACGTACAACAGGTAAACACAATAACAAACCCCTGAACCACATTCTATACCCTTTTCACTCTAACTTGGCCTAAAATTGCCATCTCTCCATCTTGTATGCTGAGATGTAACAACAGACTACCACTAGAATACGATGCTAGTCACGAAGAAGTGCTATGGGAAGGATGTAGAGCCTCAGAATCGTCTTTTTCTGCCACTGAACTACGTGAAAGCTGCATAAGGACGAAAATCTGGGCCAAGTTAAGGTGAAAGAGCTATAGTAAGCATGGGAGGTTTGATAGCACTCCTTCGTGACTTTTGTGCATGTTATACCTCACAGCTCTCTCTCTCTC
>NC_136958.1:40322082-40404582 GCF_032717465.1 Coenobita brevimanus | reverse complement strand
AATCACACAGAGTACATACCTCCACTAACGATAATTTTTGATTTATTCTCGCAACCTGAACCACATCCACCCCAAATTCTTATCACCTCTTCCTCGATCTACTGCCTACTTATCCTCCAAATTTCATTCAATTCCAGTCACATTCTTCTTTGATATCTTGAGCACAAACATACACACAAACAGACACGGGTGAACACGTAACCCCCGCCCAAAATTACTGACAGAGGTAAGGAGTGCTAAGAATACTGAAGGCCTTATGGGGGAAAATACAAATACTGAAGGCCTTATGGGGGAAAATACAAATACTGAAGACCTTATGGGAGAAAATACAAATACTGAAGACCTTATGGGGGAAAATACAAATACTGAAGACCTTATGGGGGAAAATACAAATACTGAAGGCCTTATGGGGGAAAATACAAATACTGAAGACCTTATGGGGGAAAATACAAATACTGAAGGCCTTATGGGGGAAAATACAAATACTGAAGACCTTATGGGGGAAAATAGTGTCCTTTATAATTAACCCAATAGGCCATTAGTGTTAATATAGCATTTATTTATTTATCTATTTATTTATTTACTTATTTATTTGTTTATTTATTTGGACCATACGCGATCTCAGAGAATAAGGATCGTATCTGGTTTATATTAAGTACTGCCTTTTGGCCACGTCCCTGTTATGGGCTATAAATGTTTCAGCCCTCTAACACCAGTGGTCGTGAGATTTAGTGTGTGTGTGTGTGTGTGTGTGTGTGTGTGTGTGTGTGTGTGTGTGTGTGTGTGTGTGTGTGTGTGTGTGTGTGTGTGTGTGTGTGTGTGTGTGTGTGTGTGTCAGATCCTGTCCACGTTGCGGTAGTGGGATCAGGATGATATTTGGTCAGATGAAGCGACCAAACACAATTATGATATGGCAAACAATGAAGGCTGCAGCTCACACGGTGTGCCAATGGAAGGGATTTAGAACTTCCCTAGATTTTTTTTTTATCGCAAGGAAAAAGGAGCCAAAGGGTAAGGGAATGCAAACTACTCCCCCCAAGAAAAAAACAGAAACAAGACAATAGAGAGCCAAATTCAAGATCCATTCACTTCGAGATGCCTGGACACACCGCGTTTGAAAGACTGGAGATCGTAGGCAGTAGGAAAAACAGACAGGAGACAGTTCCAGGGCTGACCCGTTGCATACATGAAGGACTGGGAGCAACGGTATATAACCTAGTCTATATACCTACCTCCTACCTTATACCTGATTTTACTTTGAACTCTAAATTTAATACCGTGGAATAGTATTAGTAGTTATGTTTACACTGGGAATACTCGGTGTGTATATATATGATAACTATTTAACATTATGGTTTATATAAGTTGAGAGAGAGAGAGAGAGAGAGAGAGAGAGAGAGAGAGAGAGACAGACAGACAGACAGACAGACAGACAGACAAAGACAGAGACAGACAGGAAAATATACACAATAAAAGCAACGAACACAATACCTTTCAGTAAACCAATCCACACACTACAATTAAGTCAAACACCCATCCTACTTTCTACCCTAAATACACCATACTTTCTACCTCATATCTACCGCACCAAGGCATCTAGTATACGCTGGGATATGCTCGTAGATGTATACCGTGGGAGCGAGTATGCGGGCCCCGGGGAGAGAGAGCAAGCGGATGTTATAACAGGTTTGTCAAAGGAACAGGTGGGCGCCGGGAGTACACACCTGCCGGGGCATATGCGGCAGGTGTGTGTGTGTGTGTGTGTGTGTGTGTGTGTGTGTGTGTGTGTGTGTGTGTGTGTGTGTGTGTGTGTGTGAGAGAGAGAGAGAGAGAGAGAGAGAGAGAGAGAAAGGACGACACACCTGCTGGAGTATATGCGGCAGGTGTGTGTGTGTGTGTGTGTGTGTGTGTGTGTGTGTGTGTGTGTGTGTGTGTGTGTTTGCTTATGTGTGTGTGTGTGTGTGTGTGTGTGTGTGTGTGTGTGTGTGTGTGTGTGAGAGAGAGAGAGAGAGAGAGAGAGAGAAAGAGAGAACGACACACCTGCTGGAGTATATGCGGCAGGTGTGTGTGTGTGTGTGTGTGTGTGTGTGTGTGTGTGTGTGTGTGTGTGTGTGTGTGTGTGTGTGTGTGTGTGTGTGAGAGAGAGAGAGAGAGAGAGAGAGAGAGAAACGACGACACACCTGCTGGAGTATATGCGGCAGGTGTGTGTGTGTGTGTGTGTGTGTGTGTGTGTGTGTGTGTGTGTGTGTGTGTGTGTGTGTGTGTGTGTGTGTGTGTGTGTGTGTGTGTGTGAGAGAGAGAGAGAGAGAGAGAGAGAGAGAGAGAGAGAGAGACAGAGACAGAGACAGAGACAGACAGAGACAGAGTTTGGCTTGGTAACAGAGGCTTGAAGTGACGTTAGGAAGTGGTGACAGGGAGGTTAAGGAAGTTCCCTAACACCTCTCCCTAGGCGATTTATTTTCCTTATGACACCTTGCCGTCCTCTTTTGTTATAAATCCTTCAAATATCACCACACACTGCATAAATAACATACAAAAGGATATTACTCACCCATATCCTAAAATAAATCGGTAAGGAAGAGGTGTTAGGGAGCTTCCTTTACCTACGAGAGTATGGACCCAAGTATAAACGGATTGGAGGCTCGATTTGACTAGTAACCAAGGAGACTGAAGCGATCTGTTATAAGATGAAGGAAATCGTCTGAATAATATAAATACAAATTACGTCATCGGTCTGAAAGGGTTAAAAGAGAACGATATGAACGGAGATCACTAGCTGAATAAACGTACACACACACACACACACACACACACACACACACACACACACACACACACACACACACACACACACACACACACACACACACACACACACACAATTTAGCCTGCACACACATCCTCCCACCCAACCCACCCACCCACACACACACACACACTCGTACACATAAGCCTGCACAAACACACACACACACACACACACACAATAACAGCCGTCAAAACAAGACACCCCCCAAAAAAAAAGAAAAAAAAAAGAAAAAAAAAAACAACAGAAGCACACCTCCTCCCTAGGTCATGAACTCCTTGGGACGCTCCTTGAGGACTTGGGAGGCTCTTAGTTCCTGTTCCTTAGCGATTCATTCTTGCATATGACACCTTTATCTTCTCAGCTCCTGCACCTTTATATTCTTAACTCCTGCTCCTTAGCGATTCATTTTTGCATATGACACTTTTATATTCTCAGCTCCTGCACCTTTATATTCTTAACTCCTGCTCCTTAGAGATTGATTCTTGCATATGACACTTTTATATTCTCAGCTCCTGCACCTTTATATTCTTAACTCCTGCTCCTTAGCGACTGATTCTTGCATATGACACCTTTATATTCTCTGCTCCTGTACCTTTATATTCTTAACATCTCCTTAGCGATTCATTCTTGCATATTACACCTTTACATTCTTAGCTCCTCTTCCTTAGTGATTTATTTTGCATGTAATCCTTATTGCTTGTGTACTTATTTATATACCACTTCAGCCCGAGGATGTCGTTAATCCCTTCAGTTCGATGGCGCATTTTTCATTTTATTCTTGCTATCTCCGGCTGGTTTTATAATAATAATAATAATAATAAATGATAACAATAACTGAAAAAATTATAATAATAATAATAATAACAATAATAATGATGATAATAATAATGATAATAATAATAATAATAATGATAACAATAATAATGATAATAATAATAATAATAACAATAATAATAACAATAATAATAATAATAATAATAATAATAGCAACCGTAATGATAAGCAACAATATAAGTAATAATAATAATAACAAGAAAATCAGCAGCAGCAGGAACACCACCACCACCAATAATAATAATAATAATAATAATAATAATAATAAAAACAATAACACCCAGACCAACGCACATAAAATAAATAAATGACAGAGACTACTATCAACCCCCCTTGAAGACGGAAAAAGCCACCTCGTAAGATGAAGGAAATTGTCTTAAGATGGGAAGAATGAGGGGGATGGATGCTGGACTCTCTCTCTCTCTTTATCTCTATCTATCTCTCTCTCTCTCAAGATGGAAAGAATGAGGGGGATGGATGCTGAACTCTCTCTCTCTCTCTTTCTCTAAGATGGCAAGAATGAGGGGGATGGATGCCGGACTCTCTCTCTCTCTCTCTCTCTCTCTCTAGATGGCAAGAATGAGGGGGATGGATGCTGGACTCTCTCTCTCTCTCTCTCTCTCTCTCTCTCTCTCTCTCTCTCACACACACACACACACACACACACACACACACACAGGAATTTCGGCGATTTTAGCACTTCTCTTTGCAAGGTCCCGGGAACAGAAACCCCAAATAAAAAAAACATCATCTTAATTACAGAAAACTCAATTACATAATGACCCCCTAATTGCCGTGTTAATTAAGGTGAAGAGCAAGGTCAAGGTGAATTAATTTCCTTAGACATTCACCTGACCTGTGCTGGGATATTCAAGGTGACCGCGAATTTGACCTGGATTCGTGGGAGGTTAAAAATAAAGACACGCGAAATAAATCCTAACCCAGTATAATTCGTCCTTGTGTGTTGCGAGGGCGGCTCAGTGGGCTGGTGTGGGACCCGGGGATATCTGGACTGCATCGTGGTATTTCTGATCAACCATGCCATCAATGGACGTAAGGAGGAAAAAAAAAATGAAATTGAAAAATGATAAAGTACCGAAGAAAAAATATTACAAAAAAATATGGGAATTGCCACAGAAAAAAGAATGAAAAAAAGAAGTTATGGAAAATACCACAGAAAAAAAAAATATGGGAAGTAGCATTGAAAAAATAAATAAGTTACAGGAAGTAGTAGAGAAAAAACAAAAAGAAAATAAAGGAAGAAGTTATGGAAAGTACCTTAGAAAAAAGAGATATGGGAAGTACCGTAGAAAATAATAAAAAGGTTATGGGAAGTACCGCAGAAAAAATTAAAAAGTTATACGTAATAAAGAAAAAATAAAAAGAAAAGCAAGAAAAAGTCATCGAAAGTACCACAGAAAAAAAAAAGAAAAAAAGTTATGGGAAGAGCCACAGAAACAAAAAAGGAAAAAATAAAAAGAAGAAAGCAAGAAAAAAAAAACTATGGAAAGTACCACAGAAAGGTGGTCATGAAAAGAACCACAGAAAAAAAAAAGTTGTGGAAAGTACCATAAAGAAATTAAAAAGAAAAAAATAGAGGGAAGTTGTGGTCAGTACCATAAAATAAAAAAAGAAAAAGAAAAAACAATGTAGAAAGTACCATAAAAATAATAGGAAATAATAAAATGGGATATACCGTAGAAAAAAGAAAGGTACAGGAAGCCCCATAGAAAATAATAAAGCAAGGTAAACACTAATAATAATAATAAAAAAAATAGTAACGCTGTCCGAGCCGTCCTAGCAACACACGAGGATATTACGAGACTATTCTTCCCAGTGCCTACTCACCCAACTCCACAGCCGCAAGCCACAAGGTCTGCAGTCCACCGTGCTCCACTGCCCCCTCTACCACGCTAAGCACCTAGAACAAAAATATAAATATGAGTAACAGCAGTAAAAATAATGATAATGATAATGATAATAATAATAATAATAATAATAATAATAATAATAACAGTAATAGCAATACTAATACTAATACTACTAATAATAACAGCTACAATAAAATAATAATAATAATAGCAACAAGAACAACAACAACAATAATAATAATAATACATCATCCAATCCTACACTGCCCCATAAGGAGCGTAGGAGCGCGGGGCTAGGCATTTGGTCCCGACATTTAAGATGAGAGTGACCAGCCTCACTCATCCCTGAGTGGCAATACATGATACTGGTAATAATAATAATAATAATAATAAAAATAATAATAATAATAATAATAATAATAATTGACGTGATACGAAAGCTCCCTTGTTTTAAGTCTTATTTCACTTATTTATTTATTTATTTATTTGCTACATCTCATTCAGCCATAAGTCATTTCTTTCTCCTTCAGCTTCCTTGGTGACTGATATTAAATTCAAACTCCCCGCGATTCTCTCTCTCTCTCTCTCTCTCTCTCTCTAACATCTATCTACTCGACCTTTGTTTATCTACCAGGTGACCAAGACCTCCGCGTAGCACCAGTCTAGCAACAAACTCTTATCCCTTTTCTGTCCGACTCCCTAACGCAAGAGTAAACCGTTACTCCCAGTCCTTCATGTATGCAACAGGTCAACTCTGGAACTGTCTTCCTCTGTATTTCTCTCCAACTGTCTTCCTGTCTGTATTTCTCTTTAACTGTCTGTACTTCTCTGCAAATGTCTTCCTCTGTCTGATTGTACTTCTCTGCAACTGTCTTCCTCTGTCTGTTTCTCTGCAACTGTCTTCCTCTGTCTGTACTTCTCTTTAACCGTCTTCCTTTGTCTGTATTTCCTACTGTCTATGACCTCCAGACCCGTATCCTCGTCGGTAAAGGAAGCTCCCTAACACCTCTTCCTTAGCGATTCGTTTTGCTTATTACACCTTACTATCCTATTCTGTTATTTAAATCCTTCCCAAATCACCAAATCACCAACCTCAGCATATATAACATACAAAGGAACATTAACCAGCCACACCCAAAAATAAATCGCCATGGAAAAGGTGCTAGGGAGCCATCAAACTGACCAGAAAACGGGTCCCAGTAAACGCAATGTGTCCAGGCATCTCAAAATGGACGAATCTTCAATGTGACTTTTTTTTTTTTTTTTGGCAATCTTGACTCCTAGCTTCTGGTTCCTTCTTTCTTACATTAAAATAAAATAATAATAATAATCAAGACGGCGAAAACCATTAGACCACATGAAGAAAATTACCTGTTTTGGTTCCGGCCGCTTCATTTTTTCACGGTCGGGAGGGTGTTTTTTTATTATTTTTTTTCTCAGTATACCAGGATATGCGAAGGATATCCACGGCGTGCATTCATAGCCGTATGGTATGGTAGGGATGTTTAAAAAGCCACAGAAACCTTGTATGAAGCTTCGAAGAGACGAAAACATGAACCTCTTGTTGAATCCTTTGTTTGAAAACATTTTGCTGTATTTTTAAGCATTTTTCTTATATTAAAAAAGAAAAAAAATGAGGGTCAGAGTCATTTTCACGGTCGGGCGAAGACGCTCAACAAGATTTTTTTTTTTTTTTTCTGTGGCCTTGTGGAGCATAACCACAGGACATCAAGCCATCCCCTTACCCAACACAGACGTTAACCAGTCATCGGGGACGCCATATTTGTGGGGTGGATATCAAAGCCATGGCCACCAAATTTAGCCTGTCAGTAGTCTATACAGATCGTTAGGTCTGGCCATGGTTTGGAGCAATGCAGTGTGATTTAGTGCTCACACCAAAAACATAACAGCACTAAAATAAGGCTGAACAGGACATTATCTCCATAGACCTGCGGCGATATTATGCATCAGCTGATGCAACAGCTGACATGTCAGATGAACTTACAATTTCAAGCTGAGCAACTTTGCATTTCATAATTCGCTATAATGCCTCCTTACAGCCGAAATTGAAAATCGCCTCACCTGACGCGTCAATTGACTTTTTTTTTTTTTTTTTAAGGACAATGACATGTTAAATGAAATCAAAATTTCACGCTGATCAACTTTGTACCTCGCAAGAAATTCGCTGAGAGTTCTCCACTGGCAGATATTCGAACTTTGAAGGGAAAAAAAAAATCCCCAGGTGTACCGTTTACAAAACTGTCAGCTTCGCCGCAGGTAATACAAATACCCACCACCTAGCCCTACACTAAATACAAATTTAAAGAAAGTAGCTAAATGCACAAAATCTTAACTTATATTGGAAATTCAAACTGCTGGCATCAAATTTCAAGCGCGAATATGACCTGTGTAGCGGCAAAAACGAACGCTCAGGAAGCAAATTTTTGAAGTGAAAGATGATTAACAAATATAACACAAACTGTACAGTATACACGAATCAAACAGGTCCGTATTCTCGTCGGGTTAGGAGGCTCCCTAGCAACTTTTCCTTAACGATTTATTTTCCAAACTACCCATCAATAGCGTTTTTACTTTATTTATATATATATATATATATATATATATATTTTTTTTTTTATGCGAGGAAGAAGGAACCAAAGGCATGAGCCTGCAGTAATAGTTCCCTCCAAGAGAAAAACAAAATACAATACAGAGCCAAATTCAAGATCCGATCATTTTGAGATGCCTGGACACACTACGTTTGAAAGACTGGAGATCATAGGCAGAAGGAAATACAGACAGAGGGAGACAGTTCCAGAGCTGACCTGTTGCATAAATGAAAGACTGGGAGTAACGGTTAACTCTTGCATTAGAGAGTTGGACAGAAAAGGGATGAGAGTTTGCTGCTAGACGGGTGCTACGCGCCCGTCGTAGAGGTGGAGGAATGCAAGCAGACAGTTCAGAGGAGCAGTGACCATTAAAGTAGCGATAGAAAAGAGATAAAGATGCAACAGTGCGGCGAAGAGACAGAGGTTGAAGGGAGTCAGTAAGAGGAGGAGAGTTAATGAGACGAAAAGCCTTTGACTCCACCCTATTGAGAAGAGCTGTATGTGGGGAGCCTCCCCACACATGAGAGTTGTACTCCACACAGGGGCGGATAAAACCCCTGTATAGAGTCAACAATTGTGCAGGGGTAAAGAAAGAGCGGAGTCGGCTTAGCACACCCAATCTCTTGGAAGCAGATTTTACAAGAGATGTAATATGATCTTTCCAAGATAAGTCCCGAGTAAATGAAACCCCAAGCATGTTCAAGGATGATGCAGGATTAATCTGAATATTATTAAACATCAGTGGGTATACCTGTGGAAGATTTTGTCGGGTTGATAGGTGTAAGAACTGAGTCTTAGATGCATTAAAGACAATCATATTATTTTTACCCCAGTCAGAGATATGAGTCAAGTCAGACATTAGGTGTGCCATAGCCTCATCCCTTGTTTCTTGAAGTAACTGTTGAGATGGGCGTTGCGGGAACCGAATGGAAAGGTGAAGGGTGGAGTCATCAGCGTATGAGTGGATAGGGTTAGATGTACAGCTTAGAAGATCATTGATGAATAAAAGGAAGAGAGTTGGTGATAGGACAGAGCCCTGAGGAACACCACTGTTGATAGATCTAGGAGAAGAACGATGGCCGTCTACGACAGCAGCTATAGAACGACCAGAAAGGAAGCTAGCGATGAAGGCACAGATAGAAGGATAGAAACCGTAGGAGGGCAGTTTGGAAATTAAAGATTTATGCCAGACTCGATCGAAAGCCTTTGAGATGTCAAGTGCAATGGCAAAGCTTTCGCCAAAGTCCCGAAAGGAGGATGACCAGGAGTCTGAAAGGTAGGTGAGAAGATCGCCAGTGGAGCGTCCCTGACGGAACCCATACTGACGATCGGAAAGAAGGTTGTGATAGGAAAGATGCCTTAAAATTTTTCTATTAATATATATATATATATATATATATATATATATATATATATATATATATATATATATATATATATATATATATATATTTTAACGACACAGATTGCATGAATAACAAACAGGAATACAGCAACGGAGCAGGATCAAGAATAAATCGCTAAAGAAGAAGCTTCGTAACTGCACCGGAATACCACCCATAGTCAGTGCAGTTTGGTAGAAGGAAAAGTTACATGATAGTAAATCCAAAGGTAAGAAAAGTAATGTTACCTAATTCATTTCAAACAATAAATACAGATGATACATAGAAGATACAGCAATAAGTGAGAGGTAATACATAAATACAGATGATACATAGAAGATACAGCAGTAAGTGAGAGGTAATACACAAATACAGATGATACATAGAAGATACAGCAATAGTAAGTGTGAGGGGTAATACACAAATACACATGATATAGAAGATACAGCAATAGTAAGTGTAAGGAGTAATACACAAATACAGATGATACATAGAAGATACAGCAATAAGAAGTGTGAGGGGTAATACACAAATACAGATGATACATAGAAGATACAGCAACAGTAGGTGTGAGGGGTAATACACAAATACAAAATGATGTGATGTATTGAAGTGATTAAAATAAATAATGCAGTAATTATGAAGGTAAATTATAGACAATACAATCAAATACCAACAACGCAAGTGTGGGAGGAGGTATCTGCGCACACACACACACACACACACACACACACACACACACACACAAACAAATCCTATAATAAAATCGTCTGAGAGAGAGAGAGAGAGAGAGAGAGAGAGAGAGAGAGAGAGAGAGAGAGAATCCTATGACAACTGAATAAAATCGTCCGAGAGAGAGAGAGAGAGAGAGAGAGAGAGAGAGAGAGAGAGAGAATCCTATGACAACTGAATAAAATCGTCCGAGAGAGAGAGAGAGAGAGAGAGAGAGAGAGAGAGAGAGAATCCTATGACAAAATAAAATCGTCTTGCATTACATAACTCCCTCCTTACCCGACAATGAAGGGGTTAATGATGGCCATATTAACCGTCTCTGGCTCATACAAAAAATCGTCAATCTATCTATCTGTCTGTATGTCCATCTATCTATGTCTATCTGCTACGTTTATATGTATCTCCATCTGTCCATTTCTATCTATACTGTGTCTTTATATGTTCATCTCTATTCCTGTATCCCCATTTATATGTCTATCCCTGTCTATCTCTATCTATCTCTATCTATAACTGTCTGTCTACATCGATGTCCATCCCTCTGTCTCTACGTCTATCCCAATGTCTATCTCTGTATGTCTACCCCTATAACTATCTATCAGTATCTATCTATCTGTCTATCAGTCTATGTCTATCCATGAAGGGTGAACATTAAAACTGGAGGTAATCATAATAAATAAATAAAAAACCGGATGTGTATGCGAAGTAAAATCTAGACAAAGAGAATTATACCTGAATAGCGTGATATATCAACAGGGTAGATAAAATTATAGATAAACAGATAGATAGACAGACCGACAGACGGATAGATATTGAGTTATATGGACCGATAGACAGGACAGGTATAATAGAATAATTGGGATAGATAGATAGATAGCTATGAAAAGACCTGTAGAAAATACTGTACTGAGACGAATAAAGGAAATTATATATGTATGTATATATGACAACAGTTCCTCTTTGTCTAATAAATGTCAATAAATTCTCCCAAATGCCAGTTCCAAAATCAGTGGCTATTTTTAACCTCATGTCGGTTTCTTGGTGCTCATTACAAACGCTTTTTTGAAACTCCCAATTGATACGTAGCTTCCCCAGGCTGAATAAAATCGTCTGCGGTTAACCAGACTTTTATATCTAACCCTGACCACGCCACACGGAATGGGTTAATCGTCTAGGAGGTACGGAAGCTGACGAAAGATGGTGCCAAATGGACGATAATTACCCCCTTCGTCCAAATTACGGCTTACCTCCCCTATAATTCCCAGACTGACGTGATGGCTCCCACACACATGCATAATGAAGCGGGTCTGGCCGAGGATGGTGAGGTGGCGGGGCTGGGAGAGGTAAATTACATGAGTGGATGGATGCGCAACACTTTCCTTCGTCGCCATTAGGTCTGCTTCGGGAAATTTCAGTTTCGACTTTTCTCCTCTCGCCTCTGATATCCCCATCTTTTCGTTGATATATGGCGCACTATTTTCTACGTTAAAAAGGAGTGAGAACCTGCTGGGTGAGGTAGTGGAGCCGGGGAAGGTGGATCTGCAGCGAGTGGAGGGGTTTCAGTTTGTTGTGTCGTCTGCTTGTGGAACTATTCGATTTCGATTGTCTTTCTGCTCTGACACCTTTATCTCTTGGCTGATGGACACCGGCTTATTCCCGCAACGCTAAAGGATGGCGAGGACATGCCGGATGAAGGGATGGAGCCGTGAGAGGTGGATTTCCAACGAATAAAAAAATAATAATAATAATAACTCACGCTCTTCTCCACTGACTACGTTACTGGCGTTTCAAATTCGAGTTTTCATATCCCGGCTCGATTATTTCTATCCTTTGGAGTGATAGTATAGACTACATCAGTTACTGAGAGTTTATTGTTAACTTGCTATTCGTGTTATAGGAGAAGTAGATTAGTGGCAATAAAAAAAAAAAAAAATCTTTGAATGTTACAGAATCTACATTACACTGTATCGTTTTCGTTTTTTCGTCTTTGCTTTAACAATTGTTTGACAGATAACGTAAACAGTTCAGCATAATTAATTAAACTTTTTGGTGGTACTTTTCGTCTTGTAAAAGAGATCAAAAGGAAGAGGAACCTTTCCTTTTGACGCCATAACGTTTACTCCACGAGCGTCAAAATTGGTCTTTTCGTCCCGGCTCTGACATCCCTAAGGTTGATGGATAACTTTAAAATTAATGAAGCTTTTTTGCTAAATGTTACCATCCCCGTTATTGGAGGGGGGGTGTCCAGTCTCTGGGGTGGCGAGGAATGCAAGGCGCCGATGTCTCCCACGGGCAGCCTTCCCTCCCTGACGCCTCTTACCTATGGCGTTATTAAATATTACAAACTCAGTAATTAGCACACCTGCCCCTCCTGGCGTCCCGGTGAGGTGCCCAGTGCTCTCTCCCATCCCCCAGTCCCCCCTGCTACCCCGCCGGTGGAGATATGTGGCCGTGGGGTGTGAAATATGGGGTGAGGGGCTGGCGGGTGTGGGAATATGGCGGACTTTTGGCTACCTGCTACCCCAACACCTGCTCTCCTTACCCTGCCTCACCCTTCCTTACCCATATATCACCCCTGCCTCACCCTGCCTCTCCCCTCACACCTGTTTCACCCCTGCCTTAGCTCTCTTCACACCTGCATTGCAACTCCTCTACCATTAACCCACTCCTGCCTCACTTCCAAGCCCTACCTCTCTTGCCTCACCCATATCTCACCCTTGCCTCACCCCTGCTTCAGTCCGACCTCACCCCTATCTCACCCCTGCCCCATCCTTACCATCTCCCTATATCACCTCTGCCTAACCCCTGCCTCTCCCCTATCGCACCTCTGACTCACCCCTGACTCACCCCTACCTCACCCCTGTCTCACCCCTACTTCATCCTTACCAGCTCTCAATCACCCCTGCCTAACCTTTGCTTCACCCACCCCTGCCTCACCCCTGCCTCACCCCTGCCTAACCTTTACCTCATCGCTGCACCACCCCTGCCTCACCCCTACCTAACCTATAACCCACCCCTACCTCACCCCACCTCCCCTACTCACCCCTACCTAACCCCTGCCTCACCCCTACCTCACCCCTGCTTCATCCTTCCTCATCCCTGCCTCACCCCTACTTCAATTCTGTTCACCTCTACTCACACATATCTCACCCCTACCTCACCCCTACCTCACCCCTGCCACCTACTACCTCTACCCCTGCCTCACCCCTGCCTCACCCCTGCCTCAACTCTGCCTCTCTAAACAAAGTCACATCCACGCCTAAACATAACTATAACGAAAATCACAAAAACATGTAAAATAAACACAAAGAAGCATCTACACTCGAGCGCAGAACTTTTAAAAATAACAAAAACAAGCATAAAAACAAACAAACACATCTACACCCATACGTAAAACTATAATAAAAAAAAAACACTCAGAAAATAAAGAAAAACGCATCTACACTGGCAGAACTTCAACGAAAATATTAAAAAAGCAGAAAACAAGCAATGCCAAGGCACAGCAAACCCATCCCCGGCAGTCATTTTAGTGCGTTCGTATAAACACAGCAGGATATCTAGTCAGAGATGTCACATATCAAATTTGGAGTAAATCGGGTGAAAATTGACGATTTTATGCCCATTTCAAATTTTAGGCCCTCCCAACAGCTAACTGGGAGGTGACCCCCCTGATGCAATGAGGCATATAATAGGATGCAGATTTGAAAGATGCACCTTTGCGTTTTGGTTTTATGTCGATATGACGAATTTGAAAGTTGTGGCGAAAAAAATATTTTTTTTCTTTTTTTTTACAATATTTGGGGTCTACAGCCTGGGCCTTGGCCCAATTTGGCCCAAAATTTACTTAAATGATCAGAAGGTCATAGCCCGTTATCCCAGTAATTTTAGTCAAAATTGCACAGGTAGTTTTCGCGTAAAGTTCTTAACGGACGGACAGACAGACGAACAAGACAAACTAACCGAGTGAAAACAATACACGTCCCCATGCCCCTCCGAGGCAGAGACGGGTAATAAAGAAAAAAGCATCAGTACCCAAACGCAGAACTATAAGGGAAAAAAAAAAAGACAAAATAAAAACGCATCTACACTCGAACGCTGAGGAACACGAAAATAACGAAAACATAAAAAATATAATTCGCAGAATTACAACGACAAAATTTTAAGAAACATAAAAAAAAAAAACGCATCTACATACGGTATATACAGAACTACACGAAAATAACAAAAACACGTAAAAAAAAAAAAAAAGCAACATTATACTCATACACAGAAAGAACGGAAAAAAACAAAAATCGCATCAAGAGAGACCAAGGGAAAAGCGCATCAACATTCAAATTCAAACACTGGGAGTAACGAAAATCTGCGTGTTCAAACCTATCCCTATCCTTTTTCTTCTCTTCTTTCTTGTCTTCTTTTTCTCCTCCTCCTCCTCCCTCTTCTTGTTCTTGTTCTTCCTCTTCTTCTTTTTCTTCTTCTTCTTCTTTTAATCTTTTTTTTCTTTTTTTCTCCTTTTTCTTTTTCTTTTTATTTTCTCCTCCTCCTCCTCCTCCTCATCTTTCTTCTTCTTTTCCAGTTCTTTCTCCTTCATTTTCTCCTCCTCCTCCTCCTCCTCCTTTTTATATTCTTCTTCTCCCTCTTCTTCTCCTCGTCCTCTTCCTCTTCCTCTTCTTCTTCTTCCTCCTCCTCCTCTTTCTTCTTCTTTTCCAGTTCTTTCTTCTTCCTTCTTCATTTTCTTCTTCTCCTCCTCCTCCTCCTCCTCCTTTTTATTTTCTTCTTCTCCCTCTTCTTCTCCTCGTCGTCGTAGTCCTCCTCCTCCTACTCCTCCCCTTTCTCCTTCATTTTTATATATACGAAAGTACACGAATGCCTTGGTTTCAAATTACACGCCAAATAGAAAGAAAGAAAGAATACGGTAAATATTTGAATTCAATCTTAACCGTAATCAGATTAGGGAGGCACACAGCATGGCGGTTAGGGACGGTAATTTTTAACGGTGAGAAAAATGCAGTTGGGGAGGGTTGGGGCAGGGGGAGGGGGGCTGGAAATATAGGAGGGGGATAGAGGAGGGGGATGTGGGAGGGGGATATAGGTAGGGAGACAGGAGGGGGATATGGGAGGGGGATATAGGTGTGGGATATGGGAGGGGGATATAGGAGGGGGGTAGAGGAGGGGGATAGAGGAGGGGGATACAGGAGGGGGATAGAGAAGGGGGATATAGGAGGGGGATATAGGTGTGGGATATGGGAGGGGGATATGGGAGGGGGATACAGGAGGGGGATAGAGGAGGGGGATATAGGTGGGGAGATATAGGAGGGGGATATAGGTGGGGAGGTAGAGGAGGGGGATATAGGAGGGGGATATAGGTGGGGAGGTAGAGGAGGGGGATATAGGAGGGGGATATAGGTGGGGAGATAGAGGAGGAGGATATAGGTGGGGAGATATAGGTGGGGAGATATAGGAGGGGGATATAGGTGGGGAGATAGAGGAGGGGGATATAGGTGGGGAGATAGAGGAGGGGGATATAGGTGGGGAGATAGAGGAGGGGGATATAGGTGGGGAGATAGAGGAGGGGGATATAGGTGGGGAGATAGAGGAGAGGGATAGAGGAGGGGGATATAGGTGGGGAGATAGAGGAGGGGGATATAGGAGGGGGATATAGGTGGGGAGATAGAGGAGGGGGATATAGGAGGGGGATATAGGTGGGGAGATAGAGGAGGGGGATATAGGTGGGGAGATAGAGGAGGGGGATATAGGTGGGGAGATAGAGAAGGGGGATATAGGAGGGGGTATGGGAGGGGGGTATGGAAATAAGATTGATAAAGTGAAGAATTAGAGGTCGAACTCTCACTATAATAATAATAATAATGATAATAATAATAATAATAATGGACTAAACAAAACAATAATAATAATAATAATAATAATAATAATAATAATAATAATAATGGACAAAACAAAACAATAATAATAATAATAATAATGGACAAAACAAAACAATAATAATAATAATAATAATAATAATAATGGACAAAACAAAACAATAATAATAATAATAATAATAATGGACAAAACAAAACAATAATAATAATAATAATAATAATAATAATAATGGACAAAACAAAACAATAATAATAATAATAATAATAATAATGGACAAAACAAAACAATAATAATAATAATAATAATAATAACAATAATAATAATAATAATAATAATAATGGACAAGAGAAAACTAATAATAATAATGATAATCATCATCATCATAATAATAATGATAATAATAATAATTCGTATACATCAACCTGGCCACGTAAGGCAATTCTAAAGTCTGTATTATACACGTAACGCCTCTTCCTTAGCGATTTATTTTAAGAGTTACACCTTATACTTCTCCTGTATGTTAAAAGAGGATACTGAAATAAAATGTACAAAATAAATCGCCAACAAAGATGTCTTACGCAAATTTCAAACTACTACCCTAAAGAAACTCTACGGAATCCAATTGCCATGTTACTCTCGTCGGTTGAAGAAGCTCCCTAACGCCTTTTCCTAAGCGATTTATTTTATTACACGTTATTGTCCTCTTCCGTGTTACAAAAATCCTTCCAATATCGCCATACTCGGCATAAATAACGTACAAAAGGATATTAATCAGCCATAACCCAAAATAAATCGGTAAGGAAGAGGTGTTAGGATCGGAGATGGGCGCCTTCGTGTGGTGGCACTGCTATGGCGTGAGGAGGGTCTGACTGGCTATACACACGCCCCTCACCTCCCTCCCTATCCCGTGAAAAGGAAGATGGTGGACTGCAGCAGGAGGGCAACTTCAGCCTGCAGTCCACTGGGTTTACGCTTTTTGATGAGCCTGGAGTTGCTACAGCTACTACTACTACTACTATTACTACTACTACTGCTGCTGCTGCTACTACTACTACTATTACTACTGCCACTGCTGCTGCTGCTACTACTACTACTATTACTATTGTTACTACGAATAATACTCGTAATAACAGTAATAATAATAATAATAATAGTAGCAGTAGTAGTAGTAGTAGCAGTAGCAGTAGTAGTAGTAGTAGTAGCAGTAGTAGTAGCAGCAGCAGCAGTAGTAGTAGTAGTAGTACGGTGGTAGTAGTAGTAGTAGTAGTAGTAGTAGTAGTAGTAATAGTAGTAGTAGTAGTAGTAGTAGTAGTAGCAGTAGCAGTAGTAGCAGTAGTAGTAGTAGTAGTAGTAGTAGCAGTAGTAGTAGTAGTAGTAGTAGCAGTAGTAGTAGTAGTAGTAGTAGTAGTAGTAGTAGTAGTAGTAGTAGTAGCAGCAGTAGTAGTAGTAGTAGCAGCAGCAGCAGTAGGAGTAGGAGCAGCAGCAGTAGTAGTAGCAGCAGTAGTTGTAGTTGTAGTAGTAGTAGCAGTAGTAGCAGTAGTTAGTAGTAGTAGTAGCAGTAGCAGTAGTAGTAGTAGTAGTAGTAGTAGTAGTAGCAGCAGCAGCAATAGTAGCAGCAGCAGCAGTAGTAGTAGTAGTAGTAATAGTAGTAGTAATAGCAGCAGCAGCAGTAGTAGCAGCAGCAGCAGCAGTAGTAGCAGCAGCAGCAGCAGTAGTAGTAGTAGCAGCAGCAGCAGCAGTAGTAGCGGCAGTTGTAGTAGTAGTAGTAACAGCAGCAGCAGCAGTAGTAGTAGTAGTAGCAGCAGCAGTAGTAGTAGTAGTAGTAGTAGTAGTAGTAGTAGTAGTAGCAGCAGCAGTAGTAGTAGTAGTAGTAGTAGTAGCAGCAGTAGTAGTAGTAGCTGTAGTAGTAGTAGTAGTAATAGTAGTAGTAGTTCCCCATCCTCCTTTTGGGGGTTAGGGATGTAACTGAAGGACAATTGTATAACCAGACAGACGGAAAAACAGACTGACAGACAAACAGACAAGCAAAACAGGCAGATAATCAGACAGACAGACAGACAGACAAACAGGCAGACGGGTAAAGAGGCTAACAGTGAGACAGAGAGAGAGACGAACAGACTGACAGACAAACAGATAGGAAGACAGATAGATAGACAGACAGATAGATAGACAGGCAGATAGACAGACAGACAGACAGATAGACAGACAGACAAACAGACGTAGGTGAATGCATAACCTCCTCTAACTTCGCATCGGGGGTAATGAAAAGGACTGAGAGAGAGAGAGAGAGAGAGAGAGAGAGAGAGAGAGAGAGAGAGAGGAATACCCACGCTTAGCAATCTTCATTTTCTCTCTCTCTCTCTCTCTCTCTCTCTCTCTCTCTCTCTCTCTCTCTCTCTCTCTCTTTTATGCTAATCTTACTGTCATTTTATTTTTTCATTTTTTTACATTAATTTTCATCTCCGTTTTTGGCCAGATTTTTTTTCAATGGGTACAGCTACACTAGGTCCAAAAAATGTGACCGCCAGGAGGAAACGGGGCTCCGGAGTCAAGCAGTACACAGACTCCGGTGTTGTGGCAGCTCTAACCCGGTGCCCCGTTTCGTCCCGGCGATCACATATTTAGAAAAAAGGGATGAGAGATTCCGTAACTGTTTTTCCTAAGTGATTTATCCTGCATATACGTGATTCAAAAATGCATCAATAACATCAACGAATCAGGGTAAAAATAAGGAAAATAAGGAAGATAAATAAGGAAATAAATAAGGAAATAAATAAGGAAAATATAATATATATATCAGGAAGTAAATAAGGAAAATAAATAAGCAAATATATAAATACGGAAATAAATAAGGAAAATAAATGATGAAATAAATAAATTAGGAAAAAATAAGGAAATAAATAAAGGAAATAAATAAGGGAAATAAGTAAGGAAATAAATAAATATGGAAATAAATAAATATGGAAATAAATAAGAAAATAAGGGAAAAAATAAGGGAAATAAATAAGGAAAATAAGGATATAAATAAAGAAAATAAATGAGGAAATAATTAATATGGAAATAAAAAGGAAAATAAGGAAATGAATAAATAAGGAAAATAAATAAGGATGTAAATAAATAAGGAAAATAAGGAAATAAATAAATAAGGAAAATAAATAAAGAAATAAATAAATAAGGAAAATAAATAAGGAAATAAATAAATAAGGAAAATAAATAAGGAAATAACTAAATAAGAAAAATAAAAAAGGAAATAAATATGGAAAATAAATAAGGAAAATAAATAAGGAACTCAAGAAGGAAATGAATAACGAAATAAATAAGACAAATAAATCGCTTAGGAAGAAGTGTTAGGTCGCTCTGCATGTACCTAATGTCGCTTACTGTCTTCTTTTCTGTCCATCGGCCTTTCAGTTGTGGTATATTATGCAAATTTATCTTTAAAAATCTGTATTGTAGTCTTTGGCCTGTTTGAGGGCTGGTGGGGGTATGGGGAAGGCTGGAGGGGGCATGGGGAGGGCTGGTGGGGGTACATGGGGGGGCAGGAGGGGTGTGGGGGGCGGGGCAGCAGCTGGGTATGTGTGTGTGTGTGTGTGTGTGTGTGTGTGTGACGGTCATCATGCAAGAAAAAATAAGCAAATTTTTTCCCTTAGGCTTACTGGTTGCCCTTCCTCTCCCCCCCTTTCTCCCCTCTCCCCCCCTTACTCCCCTCTCTCTCTCTCTCTCTAACATCCCCTAACCCCCTCCTCCCCTCCCTCACCCCTCCCTTTCCATCCCTCACCCTTCCCTTTCCTCACCATTCTTGTCTCTCCTCATTTCCTCACCCCTCCTTGTCCCTCCATTTCCCCTCCCTTCGTCCTCACACCCCTCACTCTTCCCTCCCCCTCACCCCACCCATCCCCCTCACCCTCCACACTCTCCCTGCCCCCTGACCCCCTTCACCACTCAGAAAAATTTGCTAACATGTTTAGCTGGAAATTTAAATCCAAAAATATACGCGCGCCAATTTTAAATCTTACTGCGCTCTCAAAATTTGCCAAGATAATTTACATAAATAATTTAGTGTCATTTATAGTACAGCTTTTATACATTACAATAGATTTTTATTTTTCATTTTTTGCAACGATTTAGCTTTTTGTATATTGAAATTTATCCGTTGTATGTGTCTAGTTCGACTGTTTATATATTAGTGTTTGGGCGGTTGTATTAACTATCGACTGGTGAATTTTATTTTTGTACATTATTTCTATATTTGTACCTTCTTGATGTAACTGTGTGTGTGTGTGTGTGTGTGTGTGTGTGTGTGTGTGTGTGTGTGTGTGTGTGTGTGTGTTTATTTAAAGCAGACTCTCCGGCACTAATTTGGGTTTGCATTACCTTTCCAGTCCGATTAATTTCCATTTATTTCCATCGCCACTAAACACAGTATAAACCTTATATCCATAAATGCAGTACTACAGTGAGTACCTGCCCCTTGGCGGGATCCCACACCTGTAATCTGATGATGGCCACGGGAGGTGTACGAAAATTAGGAGATATATATAAAATGAAAATACTGGCGGGTGTCATGCCCATCCCTACTTGCCTTTGTGGAATTTACGGCGCCATGGGTCCTGTCCTGATGTGCTGATATATATATATATATATATATATATATATATATATATATATATATATATATATATATATATATATATGTATATGTATATTACTCAAAAATCCAAGACATTCGTAAAACAGATCATTCCAAAATCTATGTTGTGAATTTCTGATGATATTTGTTCTTAAGTCCTCTCTCTCTCTCTCTCTCTCTCTCTCTCTTGACTTCCTCTTCCTCCCTCTTCGGACCTCTCCCTCCCTTTCAACCTTTCCTCTCTTTTGACTTCCCTCGTTCCCCCTCCTCCCTCCAAGTAGGCCCCCTTCCCCTCTCCCTCACCCTCTCCCCTTCAAGACTAGGCCAGTTCCCACGCGGCCTCCCTCCCCTTCTCCCCCCCTCCCCCTTTTTCCTCCCCCCCTAAGGTTTTGCAACGGTTGCTTCTGTTGGCCGATTTTTTCCTTTTCATTCTTTTTTTTTTTTTTTTTTTTTTTTTTTACAACGGCGCCTTGATGACCACAGTTTTTCTTTTATTATTTTCCAGCAAGCCACTATGGGTACACACACACA
The DNA here is from genome assembly GCF_032717465.1 of Coenobita brevimanus. Taxonomy (NCBI): domain Eukaryota; kingdom Metazoa; phylum Arthropoda; class Malacostraca; order Decapoda; family Coenobitidae; genus Coenobita; species Coenobita brevimanus. The sequence continues at coordinate 40,383,307 of NC_136958.1, read as the reverse complement.
CACACACACACACACACACACACACACACACACTGAGAACCGTCACTGAGTAGGCTATGTAGGGTCTTGGTGTATATTTTGAGATGTGTGTGTGTGTGTGTGTGTGTGTGTGTGTGTGTGTGTGTGTCACTGTCCGGTGTACAGTATGTAAGTGCTATTTTTTTTTTTTTTAGTGCAGTGGCAGACCAATATTAAACTACAGCTGTACATCTTTCCCACAGCACTTCTTCGTGACTAGCATCATGGCCTTGTGTTAAGCGCCTGTCACAGCTTTATGGCATACTGAAATGGAGAGAACATACATACATACATACATATATTCATTCATACATACATACATTCATACACACATTCATACATACAGTACATTCATTCATTCATTCATACATACATAGGCTACATATATTCATACATACATACATACATACATACATTTATACATACATACATACATACGTTTATACATACATACATACATACATTTATACATACATACATAGAGAGATATATATGCATGAATACATACATAAATATAGTTATCAATAAGCTACTGCCAAAAATAGCAATGACACTCATGTAATTTGAAAGAAGCCTGTGGAGTCGCATGAAGAGACAGACTGACAAATGAGGATGTGAAGGAGCTTTGTGGTGTGGCTGTGATAGGAAGTGTTAGGAGGAACACACTGAGGTGGTTTGGCCACATGGAGAGGATGGAGGGTGAGAGACTGACGAGGAGAGTGTATGTGAGTGAGGTGGAGGGACAAAGAGGGAGGGGGAGGCCAAAGATAAGATGGAGGAATGGAGTGGAGAGGTATACGAGAGAGGGGTGTGTGAGCTGGAACAGGGCAGTGAAATGGCAGGGAACAGGGGGACATGGAGGCGATTTGTCTGTGGCTACCCTTTACGGAATTAAGGCGTCTGGGGATAGATGGACAGACAGACCCATGTAATTTGTATAAAGTAAACCATCATAACGACAAAACCCACTGTATTCTTGCCATTATAGTTTTATTTATTTACGCTGAATAAAAAAAATATATATGAGAAAAAATAAAGACTTTTCCATATATGAGAAATAATAAAGACTTTTCCATATACATCTGCTGGGGGTCCGTCACAAGGCTGGGGCCGGAGATTTTAGACTTTGACTTTAGACTTTAGACTTAATAACCTCAATGTAATAAACACTGCCAGTATGTATGTGATTTATGTTATGTGATTTATATGGCAACATCTGTAGGCTACGCTCGGTTGGGGTTTGAGTTGAGGGTTGGGGGCAGGGGGCAGGGGGAAAGGGGGGGCAGGGGGCAGGGGGGGAGAAAGAACCATTACCAGCAGGATCATCACCGGTCAATGGCGAAGAAACATTTTTTGCGGCTCTTTGGTTGGCCCGGGACAGTTGCAACGGACCTCAGCCTCCCTCAGCTTCCCTCCCTTCCTCCCTCCCTCCCTCATCCCTCCCTCCCCCTCCCTCCACGCCTCCCCTCGCCCGTCAGGTGCCGCGCCATTATCATTTACGCCGCGTTTTTTCTTGGCGATTTTTTGCGCAGGTCGGGGACGTCACGCGAAAAAAAGAATTGCGAATCCCATAGACAATAGGACAGGCCGGCGAGGGTCAGGGGGGGTCAGGGGGGCCTCACGTGGTCTTGCTGATGGCGGCTGATTGTGGGGGGAGGGGGGGCAGGCTGACAATGCCGCCCCTCCCTGCCGCTTTAGCAACGATGCAACAAAAAACGCAACTCGCCGCTGGGCCGCCGCTTGCAACAAAAAAACGGGGCGGTGGTGGCGGCCGCCTGTGTCCAGATGCTGGCGCTGCGGCAGGCCCGGCAACAGCACCGACAGCGACAGCAACAGTGACAGCAATGACAGCAACAGTGACAGCAATGACAGCAACAGTGGCAGCAATGACAGCAACAGTGACAGCAACAGCAACTGCGACACCAATGACAGCAACAGCGACAGCAATGACAGCAACAGTGACAGCAGTGACAGCGAGTGACAGCAATAACAACAATAACGCTAACTTGGGCTAAAACTGCCACCTCCCCACCTTGAGAGTGAAGTTAAATTGGACAAGATTAACACTGAAGAGAAACATTATTATCAGGGTATCATTAACCATCATCATCATCATCAACATTATTTTATTATTATTATTATTATTATTCTTGTTGTTGTTGTTGTTGTTGTTATGGTTATGATCATTATGATTATCATACTATTATTATTATTATTATTATTATTATTATTATTAGGAATATTATCAATATTAAATATTATTATTATTATTATTATTATTATTATTATTATTATTATTATTATCATCATCCTTATCATTTCATGGAAAAAGGACATGTGTAATTTGGTGAGTACGCTTTTTTCCTACATTTAATTTGTTTTCCTTCCCCTAATCATCTTGTAAAAAAAGAAAAATTAAATCGCTAAGGACAAGGTGTTAGGGAACTTCGCTTGAGCGTGCCATAGTTCTGTCACCTTAACCTGGCTCAGATATTCGTCCTTTTGCAGCTTATTTCACGTAGCTCAGTGGCAGAGAGAGAGAGAGAGAGAGAGAGAGAGAGAGAATGCCACAGCCCTACATCCTTCCCACAGCACTTCTTCGTGACTAGCATCATATTCTAGTGTTGATTTCTTGTTACAACTGAACATTCATGATGGGATGATGGCTATTTTAGGCCGAGTTAAAGTGAAAGTAGTATAGCACTTCTTCGTGACTAGCATCATACTCTAGCATTAAATCTATTGTTACTAGCACTGATAAGCTGATAATATTACTAATCTCTCTCTCTCTCTCTCTCTCTCTCTCTCTCTCTCTCTCAATAAATTAACACTAGAATATGATGCTAGTCACGAAGAAGTGCTGTGGAAAGGATCTAGAGCTGTAGCATTCTCTCTCTCTCTCTCTCTCTCTCTCTCTCTCTCTCTCTCTCTCTCTCTCTCCCTCTCAATAAATTAACACTAGAATATGATGCTAGTCACGAAGAAGTGCTGTGGAAAGGATGTAGAGGTGTAGCATTCTCTCTCTCTCTCTCTCTCTCATGCTAAATTGTAGGACTATATTAATACTAGAATACGATGCTAGTCACGAAGAAGTGCTAAGGAAAGGATATAGAGCCGTAGTACTGTCTTGTGATATTGGTTTGCGTGAAATAAGCAGAGAGAGAGAGAGAGAGAGAGAGAGAGAGAGAGAGAGAGAGGGGAAAGGGAGGCAGTGGGGAAAGACAGAGCGAGATGGACAGATCGATAGATGGATAGATAGATAGATAGATAGATAGATAGATAGAGAGAGAGAGAGAGAGAGAGAGGGGGGAAAGGGAGGCAGTGGGGAAAGACAGAGCGAGATGGACAGATCGATAGATGGATAGATAGATAGATAGAGAGAGAGAGAGAGAGAGAGAGAGAGAGAGAGAGAGAGAGAGAGAGAAGAAATCGGAAAGGGAGGCAGTGGGGAAAGACAGAGCGAGATGGAGAGATAGATAGATGGATAGACAGATAGATAGATAGATAGATAGATAGATAGATAGATAGAGAGAGAGAGAGAGAGAGAGAGAGAGAGAGGATGAGGTATGAGTCAGGCCTCAGTATCAGTCAACGGTATAAGGCAAGTCACTCATCAGTCACTATCAGTCACCCATTCACTCACTCCTTCACTCCAGATAACACACATACACACACACACACACACACACACACACACACACACACACACACACACACACACGAACATACACACACAGATCTTCACATACATACATACATACATACATACAGAATAGTGAACTACAATAATCATAGGTGGATCTGCCATCTCACCTCTATTACAGTATTATTATTATTATTATTATTATTATATTATTATTATTATTATTATCTTTATTATTATTATTATTGTTATCATTATTATTATTATTTTTATTATCATCATCATCATCATCATCTTTGTTATTATTATTATTATTATTATTATTATTATTATTATTTTGCATGAATTACAAGAAAAAAAGACCTAAAAATTCTTCCCTTGTCCCTACTTTGTCCTGCAGAAAATAAATAAAATAAATTCGAGTTACGATGGAAATTTAATCGTAAAATAAATCTGAGGAATTTGATCTTAAGAAGGTTTGTGGATCCGAAATGTGATAATGCTGAGAAGAGAAGAAAAGAAAAATGGTGAATAAGAGTAATAATAATAATAGCAATAATAATGATAATAATAATAATAATAATGATAATAATAAAAAGAAAAAAATGATAATAATATGATAACGATGATGATGATGATTTATAATAATAATAATAATAATAATAATAATAATAATAATAATAATAACAATATGATAACGATGACGATGATTTATAATAATAATAATAATAATAATAATAATAATAATAATAACAACAATATGATAACGATGCTGATGATGATGATGATGATGATGATGATGATGATGAAGAGGAATAGGAAGAAGAAAATGGTGAATAATGATAATAATAATAATAATAATAATAATAATAATATTAATAATAATAATAACAATATGATGATGATGATGATGATGATGATAATGATGGTGAAGAAGAAGCAGGAGAAGAAGAAGAAGAAGTAGGCCAAGTGTCATCACGTATCAACTCCACGTGCGTCACTCAGCCAGACACTCAATATTTTCCGAGTCTAAATCTTCACCTAGAACACAACAGGGTGAACAGGGAGAGGGTGGAGACAAACTTTCCCCAACACCTCTTCCTTAGCGATTTATTTTCCAAACTACCCTTTAATATATATATATATATTTTTTTAATTCTTATATCTTTTTCATATCGGTATAGCTTGCATGAATAACATACAATATAGTAACGGAGCGAAATCTGGAATAAATCGCTAAGGAAGAGGTGTTAGGGAGCCTTCTAATCGCCCAAGGTCTTCAGGTTGTAAGCTGGATACGTTGCCACTGGACCACGAGAGAGAGAGAGAGAGAGAGAGAGAGAGAGAGAGAGAGAGAGAGAGAGAGAAAGAGAGAGAGAGAGAGAGAAAAAATACATGGACTTACCGAATTACTAGCCGGGGTTGTGGTGAGGCAGGAGTGGTGAGGCAGGGCTGTGGTGAGGCAGGGATGAGCTAGGCAGCTGCAGGGAGGGAACGGAGGGTGAGGCAGATGTGTGTGTGATGGTTAGGCAGTGTGTGGTATAGGCAGAAGGCAGGCAGGCAGGCAGGCAGGGAAGGGTAATCAGGCCGCTTTGCTGCGATAAGAAAAGGTGGGCCGACTGATAATGGTGGTAGTTGTGGTAGTGGTGGTAGTTGTGGCTGTGGTAGCGGTGGTAGTGGTGGTAGTTGTGGTAGTGGTGGTAGTTGTGGTAGTGATGGTAGTGGTGGTAGTGGTGGTAGTTGTGGTATTTGTTGTAGTTGTGGTAGTGGTGGTGTTGTGGTGGTTGTGGTAGTGGTGGTGTTGTGGTGGTTGTGGTAGTGGTGGTGGTTGTGGTCGTGGTGGTAGTGGTGGTGGTTGTGGTGGTTATGGTGGTAATGGTGGTAGTTGTGATAGTGGTGGTAGTGGTGGTAGTGGTGGTGGTTGTGGTGGTAATGGTGGTAGTTGTGGTGGTTGTGGTAGTCGTGGAAGAAGAAAAAAAAGAGGAGGAGGAGAGGAAGAAGAAGAAGAAGGAAAAAAAGAAGAAAAAGAAGAAAGAAAGAATGAAAAGAAAAAAATGCAGAACAGAACAAATCGGCGAGGAGAAGGCGCTAAGAAAGAACACACACACACACACACACACACACACACACACACACACACACACACACACACTCAAACATACACACATTTACAATCCGAATTTCCTAATGTAAAAGTTAACAAATACCTATACCCATTTACACAGCCATTTACCCTTACACAGCTGGTCCTCTCTCTCTCTCTCTCTCTCTCTCTCTCTCCTGCCTATGACCTCCAGTTATGTATAAGAAAATCGAAATGAATGGAATGTTTTGGTCCTCTTCTGTTTGAGTTTCTTTGGAATGGATGAATTTGTTTATTTTCAGCCCTTGGTTCTTTCTTTTTTGCTATAATAATAATAATAATAATAATAATAATAATAATATAACAACAACAATAATAATAAAAAAATAATAATAATAAAAATAACAATAAAACAACAACAACAATAATAATAATAATAATAATAATAATAACAATGGTAATAATAATAATAATAATAATTATTATTATTATTATTGTTATTATTATAATGGTAATGGTAATAAGAACAATAATAATAATAATAATAGCAATAATAATAATAATAATAATAATAATAATAGTAATAATAATAATAATAATAATAATAATAGTAATAATAATAATAATAATAATAATAATAATAATAATAATAACAACGTGATGGTGGTAGTTGTGGCAGTGATGGTAGTTGTGGTAGTAGACTTGATGACAGTGGTAGTGTTTATAATGAGAGTGGTGGTGGTAACGGAGGTAGTGGTGGTAGTGGTGGTTATTGTGGTAATGGTGGTAATGGTGGTAGTGATGGTAATTGTGGTAATGGTGGTAGTGGTGGTAATTGTGGTAGTGGTGGTAATGGTGTCAGTGCCTTCAGATGGTCTAACAGTTGCAGGCCTCTTATCTCACACACTGATAACATGCCTCTCTCTCTCTCTCTCTCTCTCTCCCTCTCTCTCAACACCTGGACGCTTTCTTATCAGTCACTCACAGGCCTTGCTTGGAAATTATTTCCCTCTCTCTCTCTCTCTCTCTCTCTCTCTCTCTCTCTCTCTCTCAGCTACTTATTTTTTACCTCCTATTCTCTCTCTCTCTCTCTCTCTCTCTCTCTCAGCTACTTATTTTTTACCTCCTATTCTCTCTCTCTCTCTCTCTCCGTCTCTCTCCCTCTCCCTCTCTCAGCTACTTATTTTTTACCTCCTATTCTCTCTCTCTCTCTCTCTCTCCGTCTCTCTCCCTCTCCCTCTCTCAGCTACTTATTTTTTACCTCCTATTCTCTCTCTCTCTCTCTCTCTCTCTCCGTCTCTCTCCCTCTCCCTCTCTCAGCTACTTATTTTTTACCTCCTATTCTCTCTCTCTCTCTCTCTCTCTCAGCTACTTATTTTTTACCTCCTATTCTCTCTCTCTCTCTCTCTCAGCTACTTATTTTTTACCTCCTATTCTCTCTCTCTCTCTCTCTCTCTCTCTCTCTCTCTCTCTCCCTCTCTCAGCTACTTATTTTTTACCTCCTGTTCTCTCTCTCTCTCTCTCTCTCTCAGCTACTTATTTTTTACCTCCTATTCTCTCTCTCTCTCTCTCTCTCTCAGCTACTTATTTTTTACCTCCTGTTCTCTCTCTCTCTCTCTCTCTCAGCTACTTATTTTTTACCTCCTGTTCTCTCTCTCTCTCTCTCTCTCTCTCTCTCTCTCTCTCTCTCTCTCTCTCTCAGCTACTTATTTTTTACCTCCTGTTCTCTCTCTCTCTCTCTTTCTCAGCTACTTATTTTTTACCTCCTGTTCTCTCTCTCTCTCTCTCTCTCTCTCTCTCTCTCTCTCTCTCTCTCAGCTACTTATTTTTTACCTCCTATTCTCTCTCTCTCTCTCTCTCTCTCCCTCTCTCAGCTACTTATTTTTTACCTCCTATTCTCTCTCTCTCTCTCTCTCTCCCTCTCCCTCTCTCAGCTACTTATTTTTACCTATTCTCTCTCTCTCTCTCTCTCTCTCTCTAAGTTACTTATTTTTCACCTCCTATACTCTTTTCACTCTAACTTGGCCTAACACTGCCATCTCTCCATCGTGAATTTGATGCTAGTCACGAAGAAGTGGTATGGGATGTAGAACCTAAGTATTATCTATTTGCAGGCGCCCCTATCTATCTATTTATCTATTGCCAGGCACCCCTTTCTATCTATCTATCTATCTACTGTATAAATATCTGTTTATCCATCCATCTATCTGTCTAATCTGGTAAGGGGTGGCCACAAACAAATCACCTGCACGTCACCCTGTCTTCTGCCGTGTCTGCGTGAGAGGAGGTGTGGTAGGGTAAGAGGGTGATAACAGATGCATGGATGGGATGAAAGTGTGCGTGAGGTAAGAAAGATAAGGAGGCTTGGAAATGGATAAGGGATTGAGTTGGCTGAATGAAACATACGGACAAACAAGGAAATTTCTTTGCATTGTTTTTTTTACCTTCATGAGCTGTATTTTCTTAAGCAAGGGAGCTGGAACAGACGTAAACAAAGCAAATGTCCTCAGAAAACACACAAAGCCGACAAAACGCAACTACAAAGAAAATACATTAAAAAGGGGAAAAAAAAGTAGTAAGCCTTCAATTTATTCCAGGGGCTTGAATAATGTGATAGTAAATATGTGGCCCATTTCACTGCGTATGTGTTGATGTTTTCCCACTTTCTTACTGTTCCCTTCTTTCTTTCTTTTTTATGTGAATCCTATCCGACTCCACCCTTAGACAGAAAAAGTCATTACGATGATGATGATGCACTGGAGCTGCTCTTTAGTCGTAGCTGATTCGGCAGTATCGAAATCAATCAATCATTTCCTGTGGCACCCCACGGGATGCATAGGGCCTCAATGAACTCTCTCCACCAATATTTGTCTCTTGCCATCTCCTTCAGGTCCCACCGACACTCCTCTCCTGCTTCTTTTTTTCATTGTCCTCAACCAGGTTTCCCTCGGCCTACCTCTACCTCTTCTTCCTCTGGCAGTCCACTCTGGCACATCCTGTATTAAACTACCTTCTTTTCTGTATATGTGCCCCAGCCACTTCCAGCGAGACAGTCTCACATATTCATTAACTGGTTCCACTCTCGTAATATCCCTTACACTTGCATTTGTAACTCTGTCTTGCCACTTTACCCCAAGAATCCTTCTCAGTATTTTATTCTCAAATCCTAATACTTTCTGATCTGTTGCAATTGTACTGTACCATGACTCATGCCCATAAATTAAAATTGGTCTAACCATGGACTTGTAAATTTTCACTTTAGTATGTACCGAAAGTATATTATTATTCCAAACAGATTTCAACATTCCAACTGCTCGCCAAGCTTGTCTAATCCTGTCCTCAATTTCATTGTTTAATGATCCATTAGATGATACAATCGTTCCCAGATATTTAAAGTTTTCTACATTCTTCACCACATTATTCCCAATTACACAATCGATTTGGTTCTCCACGTTCATACTAACAATTTCAGTCTTTCCACAGTTTACTACCAATCCCACTTTTTCTCCTTCCTCCACCAGACAATCCAGCACCCTCTGCATCTCGTAAATACTTCCGCAAAGCAGTACAATATCATCAGCATAGTTCAAATCCATCAGCTTCTTATTTTCTTTCCAGTTAATTCCTGCACCTGTTCTCCTTACAACCTTTTTCATAACATAATCCATAACCAAAACAAACAACAATGGCGAAAGAACTCCTCCTTGAATCACTCCTGACCTAACTTGAAATGGATCACTCAAAGAACCACCCACCATTACCTTACAGAAAGTACCTTCATGCAGGCTTCTAATAATATTTACAAACTTTTCTGGTATACCATAGAATCTCATAATTTTCAACATAGCTCCACGTGAAACACTATCAAACGCCTTTTCAAAATCCACAAAACACATACTAAGCGGCATTTTCATCTCATTAGCTTGTTGCACTAGATGCCTTACAATAAAAATCTGATCATTACAACCTCGACCCTTTCTAAATCCCGCTTGTTCTTCTCTTAAAATTTTGTCAATTACTGGCTTTATTCCGTTCAACAAGATTTTGGAAAAGGCTTTTGCAACTACAGGTGTCAAAGTTATCCCCCTCCAATTGCCACATACACTTAAATCTCCCTTTTTTGGTATTTTTATAATCACTCCATTTTTCCACTCTTCTGGAATTCCACCATTATCCCAAGCCACATTAAAAAGTTTCAAAAGCGCATTCATCAACTCGTCATTTTCCACCTTATGCATTTCAGGGAATATTCCATCCTCTCCTGGGGCCTTAAAATTCTTTAACTCCTTTATAGATTTTGCTACCTCTTCCAAAGTTATATCCCCTGTTTCTATCTGCAAATCTCTCTCGGCTGGCAAAATGTCCTCTTCAGCTGGGATTGGTCTATTTAGAACAGATTCAAAGTGCTCTTTCCACCTTCCTTTTATATCCATATCTTTAGTCATCAAATTACCATTTCTATCTCGTATTAAGCCACCAGAAAATCACATGAGGAAAAACAATTAAGTCTACTGTATAGCTGAGAGGGGGAAGGGGGACATCGTTTCTTAAATTCTTGGAGGGAATAAGCAATACTAGACACATGTGACGGTGGTTTGGAGCGTATACTGTAGGCTACCTAAGCACCAGAAGGATAAGATTCGGCGAAAATTGATATCGCATTCATAATAAATAAGTTTGTAATGGGAAACGTACACCCTCTTCCCCCGGCAGAGTTATAATTCACCATACACCACTGACGAAAACAAGACGGAACTTAAGTACAACACCCCCGCATTAAGTAAAATAAATAAAAACCCTTCAAGAGAAATTTGAATAATCTAAGCACGCGTGTTTTATGGTGCCATGCTTTGGTTTCCTAATCCTAAAGCAATGTTTGGTTGTTTTGGAGTTTTCTTTAATATTTAGCAACTGACTCATACATTGCACGTATGGCATAGTTTTTAAGTTTTTTTTTTTTTTTTTTTTTTTTGACGGGTGTTGGCTGGCGTGCTGACAGGTGCAAATTTCTAGGGAAGGTCAATCAGATAAAAAAAAAAATAGCTTTTAATAATTATATCTAAATAAGTTTCATAGTATCAAAGTATCAAATGAAAAATAAAGTTGCTCTTGTTATGAAATTTGATACGCTTTTTTCTATGCGCATTGCGCAAAGCGACGGGCATTTGTTTCATTGTTTTGATGTAGGAGGTGGAGGAGATGTGTCTGCCGTTTGTGTAATAATTACTAAGTTTTGAGACCCTGTGACACTCCGAAAGGAAACAACAGTCACGATGGAGGGAGATAAGAGACCTATAAATATTTTAGACATGCCAGAAATAGTTATAGAGAAGATCCTGAGCTACATGACCTACGAGGAACTGGCACACCTCAGAGTCGTAAGTTAACGGCATCATGATTATTCGTAATTTTTTAGCTTATAATTATATAACCAATTGTGTTTGAAATTAGGAGTCAGCGTCACAGCTTTGGTTGACTGTAGCCATAATGACAGGCCTGACGACCGCTGCATGATTTTAATGTGGTTTTTAAATGCTTGAGTTGACAGTGCGTGTTTTTTTGCGATTTAGATAACTTGGTAACATAGGCTTTTGGAAGAGGCTGCTGTGTCTGTTTCAGTGTCTGCATTGTGACTTATATTTACTGATGTAAATGGTAGCTGAGGCTGATTTGCACTGGATAATCAAAATGTAATTCCATTCCCAATCCAATTTATACCTGAAGCTTGTGACTGTAGGTTCAGTATTAGACCTTGTTCTTGGCAGACCATTGTACACTTTTACAGAATACTAATTTCCTTATGTTCAGTTTTGACTGCTTCATAGGCTACATAAGCAATATTTTTATACTCATGTCTTGTGGTTTTGGTAGTAAATTTTAAAAAGGCCTTCACAAACTTGATCATTCATTCCATTTATGGTTTTAAGTCTCAGTCGTATTCTCTTGAGTTTTCCTTTATGTTAATATTGATAGTCTTCAAAAAATATTTTCAGTCTTGACCATGTAAAGTTTCGATGTTGATTTTTTTTTTTTTTTTCCCCAAGACAACTAATTTTGTTGCACATCATTTTACATTGCCTAAAGGTTTGGTACTGTCCTATGAGCACCACATCTGATTCGTATACTTCAGGTGTAGCCTGACTATGGCTGTATGAGGACTTTGGATATCCTTATGTATGGTTATTAAAGACTTTATCACTCCAACTAAATGGCCTATTGATTTTGCTGCTAGATGTTATGTGAATTACAGAGCAAGCTATTTAGCTGTCTTTTTATGTACTGATCCATCTGTTGCCCAATGCCTTAAGCCTGTAAAGGGTGGCCATAGACGAATCACCTCCATGTTACCCGTCCTCTGCGCTTGGGCTGCCTTCCCTCCAACTCACACCTCCTTCTTTCATATAATCACCTCTCCACTCCATCCTTCTATATCGTGCTTGGTCTCATCCCCTCCTCCTGTACCTCTCTGTCTATAATTACCTCAAGGTCTTTCTGAGAATAACATAGGCTAATACAGTAAGACCTCACTGTAACAGACTAATTGGGGCCCAAGCCATTCCTAAAAAAGCAACAGCTGGACTTCCCCCTGCTATGCCGGACTTTTTCTGATAGATCAGATATTAGTCTGGATCGCACCAACGGTTTTTAAACTGTGTTCACTACCGTTGCAGTACTGTACTGTATTATACAATACCTTCACTACAATAATCAAATGATATATACAGTATAATAATACTGTACTGTACACTGATAAACTATCTATCTATCTATTGCCAGATGCCATAATCCCGTAAGGGGTGGTTATTTGTCTTTTATTTACCTTATTGTGATGAACATAGCAGAAGTGGCCAGGCAGTCCGGACTGCTTTTGGCTTAATTGGACTTTTTCCGATTTATTATAGGAATTTAGTCTGGTAGCTCCTTGATTTCGATAAAAGCGAATTCCGGTCTATTGAAGTCCTTTATATGGAAGTTTTACTCTACCTGTATATTCTTCTGAACATTTGTCTTTCCTCTTCTTATATAGTGGGTACATGTATTTATATGGATGAAATTTCAGCTTCCATATTATCTGCCCATTGCTTCATGTCATTTATGGTACTGGTATGTCCTTTTGTGTTGCGCTGGTGCCTTCAGGTACAGATATTTGAATGAATTATTTTTTGTCATCATCATAGCAGGAAATACAACCATGCTTAAATATATCTGGCAGATCATACATAAAATAACAAATAATTACCAGTACTATGAACAGGGGTGATTTTGGACTCTGTGGATTGGGGCTTTTTTATTTTATTTTTTTCAGTAAAACAGTACCGGTAGTAGAGGGGTGGCTACCATTGACCATGGGGGGTATTACCATGCAAGTGAAATGTGACTCTAGGCTTAATAATTAGCGACAGTCATCTCTCTTAAGTAAAGTACAGTCATTTGGTGATATGGTATTTCTTCTGAGTGTCTATACGCAGAGTCAAAGTTGAGACTCACATTGTTGCAAATCTTATGACACAACTAATATTTCTCTTGTCTCAACAGCTTCCAGCAACTATTTGGAAGTAATAAGCTGGTTCTGGCACTTGGTTTAGCTTCCAGTCCATAAAAAACCTCAACTGTATCATGGCCAACCCCAATATGGGAATTTAACAGGAACCATGGGTGCATTTTTATGTTATGTAGTCTTGTTGAGACTGCCACATGGCCCATAATGTTTTCATCTTGCCGTGGCTTTAACTATGTCTGCTTTGTGTTTTTTTTTTTTTTTTTAATAGAGTATTTCTTGTTTTATCATCTTTATCCCTTTTCTTAACTTTTGGGCCCTACCTCACCCCATCTCTGGGTGGGAAGAAGAGGTCAGGGTGATGATGATGATGATGATGATGATGATGAGGAGGAGGAGGAGCTATACTGAATAATCTCCTTGTTTTTCAGGTATGCAGAAGATTTAATCAGATCAACCAGATGCTTCTTAACAAAGGCTTCCGAAAGGTGGAGAGGTACCAGGCCAAGTGCTTGAGAGAAGTAAGTACGGTAATTTGGAACCTGATAGTCATGTACAGTAAGCAAAATAAATAAAGTATTGGTATATTTTCCTAAGGTGAAAAATTTAAGGAAAAGCCTAACCTTATGGATGACACACAGTAACTTCACAAATAAAAATACCGGTAAGACTTATAACGTGAAGCAGTGCTCCTTTGTGATGTAGGTTAAGATACGAAGGGTGCCAAACCATTAATGTCTGTACAGAAAAAAAAAAAGTTAAATGTACACTTATGTTTCCATGGAAGGCAGGAGGCTAGGTAGTGAAGTGAAAGAATCAGGACTTCTGGATTTGTTAAAAGCTGTTGAATATCATGGATGTAAGACGTATCTGGTACAGTACAAACTCTATAATGTAAAAATCCAGTATCCAAGAACCCCCACTTTCCAGATATTTTTTTTATGTGATTGAGGATGTTGATGTCACCAGTTGTCACCAGTCAGTTCATATTTCAAGTCAGACTTCCTTCCTTCCTTCCTCTTTTGTCCTTCTTTCCTTCTTTTTCTTTCCTCTTCCTTCTGTCTACAAGTGACTCTACACTGAGTGACAAGCCAAATGATTTCCTGTACACCAGGAAACCATTTACTATGCTGGGTGGTAATCATATACAGTATATAACTAGGCTATGGCACCTGGTGGTTTAGTAGGTAATTAAGGCACTCCAGCTGGATTGAGCCTGTGTAGGTTTATATCCAAGGGGTGTTTGGGGTTTATTGCTCACGTAATGCCACTCAGGGATGAGTGACGCTGGGCACTTTCATCTTAAATGTCAGGACCAACTTGCCTAGCCCTGGGCTCTTACACTTCTCATGGGGCAACACAGGATTAGATGATGAATGTATTTTGCGTATAAGAACAGAGAGTAATATACTGTACTACCCTAAAACAAAATACTTCACTATGTTTACTGTTAATGGTAGTGTAATATGTTTACCCAGTGTCACCACATTTTGTTATGATTCTACATTCCAAAATTTTCCATCTTCAGTCAGGTCTTTGGGCATCACCCTTTCCAGTGTGAGAGCATGAATGTTTATAAGTACTGTACTGTAGAAATACTGTACATGTACATGCAGTGTACTGTATGACAAACCCTTGACATAATGGACTTTTTTTGGGAAGAGGTTGACATTATACTGTATCTGGTCCTTCATAATATCAGATGTTTGGGAGGGGGGGGGTAGTTATAACAAACCCAGGTTTGGTATACACAGCACTGTAATAAATTCTGTTTGGTGGATACCCAACAGGACAAGTGTTCACACTACAGTGTTTCAGTACCGGGTATTCTGTGGGTTTATACAGTACTTTGGTAGTGTATTAAGAACATTAAATGTTTTCAGTCAGTAATGTACTACAGAACACAGGAGAGAGTAAAAAATAGTACTGTATTTCTTTACCTTGTTGTTCAGTCAGTTGCTGTGTCACCCCACTAAATTAACCCTTTGTTTGGTTAATGATGAGGTTCACTGGATAGGGTCAGGATGTTTGATGTATCCAAACTTGTGATTGATGTGGTGGTTCTGTGTAGTGAGAGTGTACTGCTGTCTTCCAGTGCTAGATTCTGTAAGGTTGGAGAACAACAAAATTGCAAAAATTTAACATTTTTGGTTATTGTAGGGGAGGAAGGGGGTTGTGATAGTCATTGTATATTGGAAAGATATTTATGTGTGTGTGAAAGAAGTAAATGATCTTGTGAGAAATATGAATGTCCGTTGTACTGTATATAGTGCTCTGAAAGCAAAAGATTACTTGAAGTGTAAACGTATAAGGGTGATGGTGGGAAAAGGTGTGTGGTGAGAGGGGAAGAAAATCAACAAATGCAGGTGTATAAACAGTTGGAAGGGATATTCTGAAAGATTGATGAATTGAGAATGAGAATAGAGTTGGTGGTTAACATGGTTGGTTTTGATGGTGGTGATGTATTTGTGGTTCAAGGCTCATCTTGGGTTTGCAGACAGGAAGAGGTATTGAAGGCCAAGGAGGTGGATGGATGTGGTAAATGTATGTTTGAAAAAGTGAGGCAGGGAAGGCCAAGAAGGTGAATGGATGTGGTAAATTTGTGTATGAGAAAGTGAGGTATGGAAATTTATGAAACTGGGGAAATAGCAACAGAGGATTCAGTTGCTTAGATGAAGTATGTATGGAGAAGCCTGTGACAAAAGGATTGGGAACTTAATGGACACTGGAATGACTGTCTACCACTCGTATGTGAAATTCATCTGTAAAGAAGTTAAAGATAAATAGCTACGTGTAAAAGACTTACACTTGTGAGATGAAACTAGGATACCAGGGGCTTGGATTATGTGTGAGTGTGACCCATTTCACTGGGGAAGTTGTTGATACAGTTTTTTTCCCACTTTTTATTCTTTTTCTTTCCCTGTATCTGGGTCTCACCTCACACCTTCTTTGAATGGGAAAAATAGATCCAGCTAATGATGTTGGTGTTAAGTATGTAGCTGTAGAAAAGCATATGACAAGGGTTTGGTAGCCCATTACTAACTTGATAGTCAGCAAATTGACCAACAAGTGAAGCACATCTATAAAGAAAAAAAAATTATGCCGATAGTTATTATTAGGCTGAGACAGAAAATGAAGGCCTGAATGAGTGATTTTATGGCCTGTTTTTATCAGGCATGCTGCATATAATTGTCCCACTGTTATTCTTTCTTTTTCCCTGGTTTTGAATCCTATTTCACCACTTCTTTTGTGTGGGAAGAAGGGTTGGTGATAATCATGATATGATTTTGGTATTATTCTTTACTGTATGGCATGTGTAAGGAATTAGGAAGGCTATTAAAGGTGTGTGCTTACTCAGTCTGAAATATATGGAAAGTGAAATTAAACAATGTGAACAAATGCTAACTTGGGCAAGCACTTTGTTGAAAGGATAATTTTCCCAGAGTAGCAAATATCTTTTCACATCATTCCCCATGTGACTACAGAAATTGTTGTATAGACTTATGGTCATTAGTTCCAGAATGTTGCTGTGTGGATTGATCAAGTCATAGGCAGCTGTATTTGATTGAGAGTTACATGTGTGTGTTAATAGTTGCTTTGATTTGGCTTTTGTTAATACTCATGAATGCATTAATAATCATGGCTGTTTCTCTCCTCACATTATTTGTGTTTTAATGTTTTAGGTAAAGAGTCAGCTGCCACGACGAGAGTCTGAGCGGAGGAACCACCCACTCTTCCGGCACTGTGATATACTGACTGCCATTGAAACCCGACTTTCACTCCTCAACATGACCTTTATCAAGTATGTCGACTGCCAGATGTGCTGCTTCATCCCCGGCAAGGTTAGTGTTTACCACAGTTGTTGCATTTAGGGTCATATGTGAGGAGGTTTTGTAGCTGTTCATGCTGGATGATTTATTCAGTTCATCACACGTCAGTATCCTTCTGTATGGTATTGATATCGGCCATGTCAGTATATATTAAAACCATATAAACATTATATAAGAGAATATTTAAGTTGTAATATTCAAAATAAATCACCCAGGGAGAGGTTCTGTAAAGCCTTCAATACCACCTGCAACAACAACCTTTACCTGTATTTCAGCAGTATAGCACAGTATTAGGGATTGCTTGTGGTCAGGTACGGTAGTTAGGGATGTGATATGCTGTCTGAAAGGATGCAAGTTCAATCCCCATTTGGAGCAGGGAACAGTTTGAATATTTGAATTTCATTAAAGTGGACTTTACCAACATCCACATGGCCCATCATCGTGGTATAAAGATAGCCTAGCTAATACATTCACACAAGTCTTTAATGAGAACCCTACTCTATATTCAGTATGGAAGATGCATGTTAGTGTCAGAGTGATGATATGTGAAGGTGTGGAACATGCAGGAATATTGCCAGGCCTTAGGGAATGGACTGTTAAACCTGTTAAAAAAAAAAAAAAAATGGCTTGGTGACTATGCTGTGGATCCAAAACATGTATTAATCCAGGTGAGTAGACTTGGGTTAAGTTACACCCTATGGGAGAGCCTATGATAGCTATTAACACATTTTTCCTAAATAGATATTTGTTTAGGGGTGATTTGGCAGCCAGTTCATCAGTAGTGATTCATTCTGAAGTTTCTGATGATTCATGGAACATACCAAGTAACCAGGCTGTGTTATGGATATATATGCTGTTGTTCTTCATGCCCTTACATTATATGAGTCTTGAAATAAATCTGCTGTATATATTATGAATTACTTGCAAACGAATGGTTCTTGAATTTGGCTCTTTGTTATCCTTTTTTTTTTTTTCCCCCAAGAGGGAACAATTTTGTGAGCTTCTGGCCTTTGAGTCCTTCTTCCTTGCATAAAAAAAAAAAAAAAAAAATGCAAACTAGGAATAATGTATTGTGTATATAAGCAAATATTGCAGAAAATGATAGTCAGACTGGTTTTAGTTGGTCATCACAAAGAGGCCGCCAAAGTTGGGAAATATTTTTGTCTCCCATGTCCCCACCCCCCCACAGCTTCAAGATCTCTTAAAAGATATGAGTCTTTGGTAGCTAGTTTTGTGTACTTTTATTTATGTCTTTGTATAAAGGTTACAGAAACTGTTTGGTAGGAGCTTTTATTTGTTTATATTTTTTAATGAAGGGTGGAGGAATTGTTGTAACTCCGATTCTTTCACAACACAGGTTATTGATGAGATCTACCGCGTGCTGCGCTTCATCCAGAACAACAAAACACTACCCCGGGCGTATGAGATTCTTACTGAGTTGCGAGACATCTCCAGCATGGCCATGGAACACTTTGAGGAGAAGATCATTCGCACGCTGAAGCCAACTGCCCTGACCCCTGCTTCACCACGCTTCTCACTGCCCCCGTCCCTGTCATCACTGTCCCCGCATTCCTGTGAGTTGGTTGTTATAGCTATGACAGAAAGTTCTTGTTATAAATCCCCTTCTTAATCTCTTTTTTGCTCTTAATTCCTTAGAATGGACTTAGAAGGAAAAAAAAATTGCTGTCTTGGCAATTTCCCATTTTCATTAGTAGTTGTGGTAGTAGGTGGTGGCAGCCATCATCCACATTCTTGCTGCCTACGTCTTCCTTCACCTATTCTTTTTCTGTGTCTGCCCTCCTCTCTTCCCATTTTTTCCATCCTTTGCATCACTTTTTTTTTTTTTTTTTTTCTCCCACTTCGGTTGGCTGTACACTGAGCAACAAGCCTAATGTGTTCCCATAACCCAGGAAACCATATCAAATCAAGGTTCATGTATCAGGTTGAAGATTACTTTGTGCCTGTTAATGATAAGGGGTGTTGAAGATGCTGACATGTTTTGGGATCAACTACTGTATACTCTTTTCACTTTAACTAGGCATAAAATTGCTACCGATATTTCTTTATCTTGAATGCTGTGCCGTAACAAGAAAATATTTAACTAGAATATAGTCCTTGTAAAAGTGCTGTGGACATGATGCAGGGCCATAATATTGTGTTTTTCTAAATGAGTTTTGGAAAATAGGCGCCAAAGGATGGAAATTGGTGCCAAGTTAAAGTGAATGTCCTACAGATTACTTGATAGGACAAAGACTGAAGAGTTAAATACCTGTAGTATGTGATGGGAGACGTGAATTACAGGTACAGTTGGCCACACGTGAACCTGGTACAGTGTGTGTGTGAAGTGGAGGTCTGGCTACGGTTTCCAGCGTTCATGCATCACGGTTACTTGGCTATTTCAGCACGTATTTAACACCTCCGTTTATTCATATCAGTGCCGCCAACAAACGTGATTAGGTTAAGTGTGTCAAATGCTAGACCTCTGCTACACAATGATGTTGTCCCAGGTTCATATGATGCCAACTGTACATGCACTCTCTCTCTCCCCATCTTCGTACTTATCTACATTTTCTCCCCATGATCATAATTATATGTCTATCTATCTATCTATAGCCCGACGCCCTAATCCCGCAAAGGGTGGCCGCAGACAAAACGCCTCCAAGTCACTCTGTCACCCACCATTTGACTCCCCTCCCCCCAACTCACCCCCCCCCTCCCTCATATACCTCTCAACTCCATCCCTCCACCTCATCCTCGGTCTGCCTCTCCCTCTCCCTCCCTCCACCTCACCTGCATACACCCTCTTAGTCAGTCTTTCATTCTCCATTCTCTCCACATGTCCAAACCACCTCAGTGTATTTCTCCTAATCTTTTCAACCACATCCACATCTACCCCACAACGTTCCTTCACTTCTTCATTCGTCAACCTGTCCCTCCACGTCACTCCACATGCTCCTCTCAAGTAACTCATTTCCACTGCTCTCACTCTTGACTTGTTCCCCTCTTGCAAGGTCCACGCCTCGCTTCCATACGTCAGGGTAGGGATCACAATACCATCATGCAGTGACTTCTTAACTTCCATACTCACCTCCCTATTTCTCATCACTGCTTTCAGTGTACCAACAACCTTTCTTCCCTGCTGTACCCTTTTCATCCCCCAAAGTTCCATCCTTATTCATCACACTACCCAAGTACTTGAATGCACTCATATTCTCCATATCCTCACCATCCAATCTCACTGCACACTCTGTGACTTCATTCCTCTCAAACACCATAACTTTACTTTTGTTTACATTAACTTTCAGCTTCCTCCTCCTACACACTGTCCCAAATTCATTCACCAAACCTTGCAACTCCCATTCATCTTCACTCAACAATACTGTATCATCAGCAAACAGCAACACCGGAAGCTTCCAAATCTCACCCTCATTCATTAGGGCCACCCCCACATCCACTGCCCTACCTTGCACCTCCTTTACAACCCCATCCATATATATATTAAACATCCATGGAGACATCACACACCCCTGTTTCAGTCCCACATTGAGATGAAAGAACTCACTCAGCTCACCATCTACTCGCACCGTAGCCCTAGCTCCCTCGTACATACTCTTCACAGCACTCAACAATTTCCCCTCCACTCCATATATTCTCAATACCTTCCACATACCTTGCCTATCTATTCTGTCATAAGCTTTCTCCAAGTCCATGAAGGCAGCATACACTTTCCTTCCCTTCTCTAGATACTTCTCCACTAAACATCTTAGAACAAATATCTGATCTACACACCCTTTTCCCTTCCTAAATCCCCCTTGTTCTTCTCCAACTAGCTCCTCTGTCATATGCCTAACCCTATCAATGAGTATTCTACCATATATTTTACCAGTCACACTATCTATCTATCTATTGCCAGACGCCTCAATCCCGTTTGGAGTGGCCACAAACAAATCGCCTCCAAGTCGCCCTGTCCCCCGCCATTTCACTGCCCTGCTCCCAACTCACACCCCCCTCTCTCATATACCTCTCCACCCCATCCCTCCATCTCATCCTCGGCCTCCCCCTCCCTCTTCCCCCCTCCACCTTACTCACATACACTCTCTTCGTCAGTCTTTCGCCCTCCATCCTCTCCACATGGCCAAACCACCTCAGTGTGTTCCTCATAACGCTTCCTATCACATCCACATCCACACCACAACGCTCACACTAAGAAGGCAAATACCCCTATGGTTACCACATACTTCTCTCTCCCCTTTTCCTTTGTATAGAGGAACAATTATACCTGATTTCCAGTCCTCTGGAACCCTTCCCTCTTCCCAAGCCAATCTACACAACTTCCATATCCACTCCACAACAATCTCACCCCCATACCTAAGCATTTCACCACACACTCCATCAATACCTGGGGCCTTTCCCAGCTTAATATTCTTCATCGCTTCCACTACTTCCGACCTACTGATCTCTTCCTCCCTCCTCTCATCTCTTCTTCTCCCAGCCATTCCCCAACCACTTATACTCACACTGTTCTCACTCTCTACATTCAACAAATCCTCAAAGTGCTCCTTCCATCTCCTCAATTTCTATCTCTTCTCCACCAACAATCTATTATTCCTATCTTTCACTCCCCTACTATTTCCCCTTTCACACTGCCTTACTTTCTTTACCTCCTTCCAAAACAATTTCTTACTCTCCCTCCATTTCACACTCAGATTCCTCCCAAACTCTTCATCCACTTTCTTCTTACTCTCCTTCACCAGTCTCTTAACCTCCCTTCTCCTGCTCACATATACCTCTCTCTTCTCTCTCTCATCTTCTCCCCTACCTCTACTCGCCAACCATTCACCATATGCCTTCTTCTTTTGTTCCACAGCTCGTTTCACCTCATCATTCCACCATGCTGTCCCTTGCACACCCTTGCATCTCCTCCTCACTCCACAAACCGCCTCACACGCTGCGCTTATCTCTTCCGTGAATATCTTACATACGTCTTCCACCCCTTCCATCTGCTCTAGCTCATACCTTCCCAATCTTTCTTCCACTATGCTCTTACTCTTTGTAATTATCTGCATTTTCCCCATCTTAATAATTATATGTACTCTCTCCCCATCTTCGTATTTATATCCACTCTCTCCTCATCTTGGTAATTATATGCCTTGTACTCTCTCCTCATCTTTGTAATTACATGCACTCTTTCCCCATCTTTGTAATTATCTTCACATGCTCCCCATCTTTGTAATTAGGTGCACTCTCTCTCCATCTTTGTAATTATATCCACTCTCTCCCCATCTTTGTAATTATCTTCACTCTCTCCCCCTCTTTGTAATTATCTTCACTCTCTTCCCATCTTTAATTAAATACACCCTCTCCCCATCTTGGTTATTTCATGCATTCTCTCCCCATCTTTGTAATTATATCCCTTCTCTCTCCATTTTTGTAATTACATGCACTCTCTCTCCATCTTTGTAATTATCTTCACTCTCTCCTCTTTTTCGTAATTATCTTCACTTTCCTCATCTTCGTAATTATCTTCACTCTCTCCTCATCTTCATTTTATCCTCACTCTTCCCCACAGCTCCAGGAACCAGCAGCTCCAGTTCCCCCCTCAACAAGTCCGTCACCTCGTCTCACTCTGCTGAAGACATTCCTAACCTGATAGCGGCCAACAGATATTACAGGAGTTGTGTCAGTGTCCTCAAGAAAGAAGTAGCGGATCTGAAATCAAAGGTAATTAATGTGATTCTGTCCTTTTTATGCCATGGAGCCTTCATTGGCATCATCATTGTTGGCACTGTTGTCATTATCATCATCATCATCATCATCAAAATAATCATCATTATTAGCATTGTTGTCATCATCATCATATCATCATCATCATCACTGTAGTTATAATCATCATCGTCATCATTGGCGTCTTTGTTGCCATTGTTGTCGTCAACATCATCATCATCATATTGTCATCATCACTATAGTTATAATCATTGTCATCATTGGCGTCGTCGTTGCCATTGTTGTCTTCATCATCATCGTCATCATCATCATCATCATGACCTATTTTTCTCCACTTGAGGATGAAGTTAGGCAGGATCCAGAAAACATGCAAGAAAATGTATAAAATTATGAGAAATATCAACAGAATACCCAGTGAAATTGTCAGTTCTGTCTCTTTCTCTTCTTCACATCTCAGAATGGGGTGACATTAAGATCCAGAATACAAGGAAAGAGAAATACGAAAGTGGGAAAAAAGAAAAATGTGAACAGCCTGCCTAGTGAATATTTTCTCTCTTGTTTTTTGCATTGTAGCTCACCTCTTTCACAGGTAGGAAAAAAGGTCAGGATGATTGACTTTACAGCAAAGAAGGCAAAGAAGGATATGGATTATCTTACATAATTTATCATCATCATCATCACAGTATCCAACACCTTGCTCCCTCCTGGGAACCTCTGAACAGAGGATGGCTTTGACAAAACTGCCTCTGAGCCATTTCCTCCCAACATTCCTCTCTCTTTCTCTTTCAAACACTCCTCCACCTCTTCCTTCCCTCCCACCAGTGTACAGCTCAACTTTGTTTCTTCTTTCATACCACATTAGGTGTGCCTCTCCTAATATTACCCATGATCTCACTTTCACAAATTTTTTTGGCATCCTGTCTATGTGTATTCTTTGTGTACTTCCTTACCATTTCATTCTGTTCCTTTTTATCCACTTTGTAATTTCACATCTCACACCTGTTGTTTTTCTTCCAGTTCACAGCACTCTTAAATTCCACTTTCATACACCAGGGCTACTCAATTATTCTAGAAGTACCGGTAGGTCTAATTTATGAAACTCAGATTAACAGAAGGGCCATACATTATTTTATCTCAGTGTTTTCCCTGTATAAATGCATATACACAGAAAGAAGCAAGAAATTCGTATATTATTTGCAAATACATTTTCCGCTAAATCATCATCATCATCATCATGCGGACCTCTTTTCCCACCCTAGGGCAGGGTGAGGAGTAGCAACGTCCAGACAGCCAAAGTTTGCCCAGTTCAGTAGTCCACGCTTCCATTCACTCATCATTCTAGCCCACGGAATCTTGTCTCCATCAGATAGGCAGAAAAATTTCACCACGTTCTGTAGCTTCACATATACAGTACCTATCTGATAGGGTCAGTCCGAACACTGTCACGTTAAAAAGGGGTGCCAAGTCCCTGGTCATGTGTTTCTTTGCACAGAATTCATCCAGCCAGCTCGGTCTCTTGTCAGTCCCTCAGCCTCATCAACTTCCAAACCTCTCTTCCTCACACACTCATCTATCATATCCTCCACCTTTTCTTTGGCCTTCCTTGCCTCCTCTCTCCTTCAGATTTGCTCAGATGTAGCATTTTTACCACTCTGTTGTCATCCATTCCCTCCATATGACCTCTTTTCAATTCTGGTGTCCACATACTTCCTCATTCTGCATCTTTCACCAATTACATAATTCTGTATCCTGTCCACTCTCAGTACTCCATGTACATTCCTCAGCAGTCCCATTTCCACTGCTCTTACTCTTGACTTTTCATTTTCATGCCACACCATAGTCTCACATACGTATGTTAAAACTGGCACTAACACTCCATGTAAGCCTCATGCAGCTGCAACACTCAAGCCTGTTTCTTATCAAGGCCTTCATTGCACCAGCTACTTTTCTTCCTTGTGTCACTCTACTTTCCACTTCTTTTTCACATATTCCTCTCTTTTCTGTCACTGTACCCAGGTATTTAAACTTTCTCACCAATTCCAGTCTCTCTTCATTCACTGTAACATCACACTGGGTCACCTTCTCTCTCAGTAACCATCACTTTACTCTTTTTTACATTTACTCTCATGGCACGATGCTCACAGACATCAACAAAACTCTGCACTAGTCTACCAAGTTCTTGTCCGGTACAGTATTTGCAAGTAGCACTGCATCATCAGCATACAACAAATTTGAGATATTCCATCCATCACCATTCATTAACAATGCCATCCCTCTCTCCATTACTCATATTCTTACTTCTCTCATCACCCCATCCATGTATATATATATTGAACAACCATGGGGACATCACACAACCTTTTCGCACGTCCACATTGATCATGAACCATTCGCTTAGATGCCCATTTACCCATACACATGCCTCACTACAGTCATAAAAACTCTTGACGGCACCTGGTAGCTAACCCTCTACACCGTACATACACAAAGTCCACCACAATCCTTCTCTGTCTACTTTGTTGTATGCTTTATCCAGATCCATAAATGCCGCTGAATACAGTACATAAATAAAAAGACAAGTGCAAAACTTTCTGTTTTATTCTTGTTTACTTATTTTCATTCTTCTGAGTCCGCCAAAGGGCCAAACAAAAGCAACGCAAGAGCCTCATTTGGCCTGCGGGCCGCCAGTTAATTGGTTCTAGCGTACACCAACCATCCTTATGCTTCAGCTGTTCTAAGAAAGGCATTTTCCGTAGCTTGCAACCTAGAAGGCTCCCCATCACTCATTGCCTAGCTGTTGTTCCCATATGAAAGCATCTGCAGGAATTTAATGCATTGTATTAAGGCTAATTTCTTGTTGTTTTGTTCACCATAGATATACTAACAGTGAAGAGAAATTCAAGTTCTTTTGCTTACTGTAAGCTGTGGATACAGGTGTGTACAGTATTTTATTTAAGCTAACACAGTATGATTATGTGTGTATTTAATTCCTTCAGTTTGATGACTCTGTGGTGTGTTTATATTTGCTACCCCCAAAAAAAAAGATTTTCTTGAACTTTGGGCGAACATTTTGTAGTGAAGAGCTTTAGAAATTGTGTTCATTAACCCTTTCAGCATGATGATATCTTTTGTAATTTTGCTACCATTTGTGTTTTATTGAACGTACATGAAACTTCTTGTAGGGAGGGGGTTCATTCTGTACTGTGTTGATACAGTAATTCTGCCTTACATATACCCCCTGCTGCCATAAATATCTTTCATTTTGTTACTGGTATCACTTGACTTGTAAGCTTTATGGAGATTTTCACAGTGGAGGAGTTTAATGGAGAATTTTTTTTTTTTTTTTTACCCATTGAGAGTGTTCTTGAGTTAAATCTTCTGGAAGTAGGAAAAAAATATATAGTGTCATATGGTGCCACTTCCATGTGTATGGCAATAAGTAAGTGTCAGTAAAATTACAGTGCAGTAAACTTGTACATAAAATCAGTCCCACAGTTCAGCAAGTCCTCATTATGTTACTTTTTAAATTTTATTTTTCTTCTTAATTCCTTACTAAGTTATACTGTATTGGTCTTCATAGATACCTGAGGAGCTGATCTCCCAGTTCCATTGTCTGTGTTTACCTCATCAGACATAGAGGCTAAATTGTGGTATTTTGAAACACAATCTGATACATAATAAGAACACACTGTACTAGAGTTGCCTCAGTGATGAGAAGGTTAATAAATGGAATGCCGTATGATGCAGATGAATGAGATGCGGCGCAAGATGAGCGAACAGGAACGAGTGGCCCTGGAGCAGAACCGCATCCTGTCTGAGCAGACCATGAAACTCACAAGCCAAGAAGGCAAGCTTAATGAGGTCAGTGGGTGCATAAGAGACTGACTTTGTTGAATATGTTTATGTGAAGCAACAGAATGTGGTGAAAGTTTGTGGCATATATCAGATAGAGCCAGGATTCCAGGGGCTTGAATGATGAGTGAATGGAAGCATGGCCCATTGGATTGGGCAAACTTGGGCTGTCTAGATGTTGCTACTCCTCATCCCATCTTAAGGTGGGAAAGGAGGTCCGGATGATGATAATTATGATTATGATGATGATGATAAGAGATGTAGTGGTATTAGAGTCAGGCAATGAAGTAATAATGATTTTGTGTGTGTGGTGTATCGAGAAAGCATGTGGAGATGCACAGGCGTGAAAAGATTGATCTTGCTGGCGAGTCTCTTGAATGTGTAGAGGAAAGGGGACATGTTATGTGCTGAAGGTGGGGCTGGAGCTAGCTCCTTGGTGAGGATAAGGAGTGGTTGGAGGAAGTTCAGGGAGCTGTTGCCTCTCCTGACATTGAGAGGGCCCTCCCTCTGTGCTGAGGGATCCTTGTATGTGACATTTGTGAAGAGTGCAATGGTGTATGGTAGTAAGACCTGGGTAGTAAAGGAAGAAGATATTTGTTGGCTCAAACGTGCAGACATGACAGTAATTAGATGGATGTGTATTGCTTCCCACAATGCAAGGCCGGGGGTGGGGGGGGAGCAGAGGACCTGGGATGAGGTCAGAGTGTGACTTCAGGTGTAAGGGACTGAATAGAGAGGTTGCCAGAGATGAGCAGCATGGAGAGCTGCCATTAGATGACCAAGGCTGATGCGTGTAAACATGTTGTAGTCTTTAGAAACCTTATGAACGATACACTTTGTTTTATATTTTGATTGTATTTCTTTCTTACAGGTATTTGTGATTGTTGCCCTGGTGATGTAGGATTGAGGAGTCAATAATGCAGAAATCCCTAATTTTTCATACTTTATGGCAGTGTTTAGAAACTCATATTTTTTCCCATTTTTCAGGTCTTTTGCAAATATTTACAGTACACAGTATAATTTGTGATATAAATATACTGCCATATTAGGTTCCCCATATTTTTAAAATATCAGTTAACCCCATCAGCCAAGGGATGTCATTTCTGATTTATTCTTGCTATAGAAAAGTGATACGTGTGCAACATACAGTAAGTTGAAAGTAGAGTTGCACATGGAAGGAAAATGGTTGGTGCTACAAAAGCCTTAATATGAAAGTTCTGAGTGTGGTGGCTGCAAGTGTTTTTGTTTTGTCAGTTAAAATTAGACTGGACTTTTCTATAAACAAGGTCTATTTTACAGGTGAATCGTAAACTTCTGGAGTATGACCAGCGCTTCAGTGAGCTTATAGTGGATGTTGGGCGGGTGAGGGAAGAGCACGGAGGTGGTGGCAGCAGCAGCAGCAGCGCCAGTGTGGCAGGCAGCAGCTGGAAGAGGGATGACTCCGCTAACTCATTCTTTGTCTCACACAGTCTCTCTGCTCCTTCTTTAGGATCCACTGTTTTTGTACCAGCTAATATGGTCAGTGTTTGAGACAGGTTTTAGTACAGACAGGTTTATCATATCACATGTCATTATGCCGATATGCCTGCTTATAAAGTATTCAGCATACCGGTATGTTAGTCTTATTGCCATAGTTAACAGTGAGATAAGTTATGATTAAATTTTCCTTGTTTGCACTGTTAAAGCAAAGTTGTTCTTGCATGGCACAGATGCAGCCGAACTTGGTTGGGGTGAACCTTTCAGCAGCGCCTTTGGCTTCCACGGCATACCTGCCAGCCTCACCCCTGGCTGGCTACCCTTCAGCAGGCCTGGCTCTCAGCATGTCCCCGGCACCAGACCCCTCTAGCCTTTCCTCCTCTGTCATGAACACTGGCAGCATCAGCCCAGGGTTGGTGCCAAGTCATTGCTCACAAGGCAGCTTGTCCCAGTGTTCCAGCCCAGCACTTGACACTGCCACCACATCACAGTCATCTGAGCCATCCTCACCTGCCACAGTCTCCCGTCATGATGCTTCTAAGGTGCACAAGAAACACAGGAAGAGGAAACTGTCTGGTGAGGAAGGCAGTGAACATACACCTAATTCTAAGTGGATTAAGTCTTGAAGGTCAGTAGCCATTAGTACTGTATATGATGCTCTTTCAATAAGAATGTTATGTCAGTATTTGGAGAAACCAGCTGCAGCACGTGCAACTAACTATTGTAAACTTTATTGTGTAGTTCTCAAGATCATGTAATATTTAATGGATCGGTTTTTAGCAGCATTGTTGGTCTATATGTCAGTGCAGTCATACATGTGGCATTACATAATTTAGAAATACATATACCGTATTAATGATCCATAGCCAGAGTGTTTTCATCAAAGGGAACTGGGCCATGTCCATAACTTGAATACTATGTTTGCATGATATTCAGCAAGCCATAGTTTTTAGGTAGGAATGAGTCTCCTTGTTTACCAGTTTTACTCTAACTGGGCTTAAAATTGACGTCTCTTTATTGTGATTACTCAGTTATTACAATGGATTAGCACTAGATTATGATGGCAGTCATGAAGAAGTGCTATGGAGATGACGTAGAGCTGTAGCATTGTCTCAGTCTGCTACTGAGCTATGTGAAAAGAGCAGCGAAGTATGAAAAACTGGGCCAAGTTAGGGTAAAAGGGGTATAGCCAGATTTAACCTCCAGTGTGACTACACCTGGCTATCAACTGAGCTGAAAGGGGCTACGGATCTTTGTCAGATGAAAACAAACTGACTATAATTGTGTAATGACACCATTCACCGGGCCATATTCTGGTCGGTTAGGGAAGCTGCCTAACATCTTGTCCTAAGCAATTTATTTTCCTTTCTTCTGTCCTTCTTTCCTTCACTCTTTCCTCTTCCTTCCACCTACGGGTGACTTTACACTCCCTCTTCTGTCTTTCTTTCCTTCATTCTTTCCTCGTCCTTCTGCCTGTGGGTGACTGTATACTGAGTGACAAGCCAAATGGTTTCCTGTACACCAGGAAACCATTTACTATGCTGGGTGGTAACCATATAACCAAATTATGGCGCCTGGTGGTTTAGTTGGTAATTATGGCGCTTCAGTTGGATTGAGCCAGTGAAGGTTTATATCCAAGGGATGGTTGGGGTTTATTGCTCACGTAATGCGATTCAGGGATGAGTGAGGCTGGTCACTCACAATGTCAGGACCTTGCCTAGCCTTGGGCTACCACGCAGCTCATGGGGCGACATAGGATTAGGTGATGGATGGATGGATACTCTTTGTCACTTAATTCCATTACCCCTACTTTCAGCATAAGTAATATACAAACTGATATTCACCAGCCGTATTTGGAAATAAATAACTTAGGTGAAGGTATCAGGGAGCTTCCTTAACCATTGAGAACATAGGCTTCATGTTCATCAAACTGGTTCAAATCCCAGTCAAATTGGAGCTTTTGTGATCATGCAGAGAAGCAAACAACACTGGTAATTGAAGTAGCTTGTAACAATATTTCCAGTAAGTGTATGCATAGTAAATCCTTGTTAATTATACAATACCAGTATTCTTTTCTGCAGCTAGTTCTGTGGCAGTGTACAGAAATATTGCCATGTCATTGTTATCTTTAAAACTGATTTGCCTCTTCCCTCAATTTCCAGCATAGAGCATATGGGAAAAATTATACTCTGGAAAATATCACTGACATTACAAGGACTGTCTATATATGTTGTTGTTTTGATGTAAATATAATGGCAGTTGATTGACACTACCCAGTACACTCAAGTATATAAAATTGTATAAGCAGTGATTTGCTATATCATTTTACTGTATATGAAGAGGGTTTTTCTTGCTATAGGCCCATACAAAGAAAAATATATACTGTATATATAATAGAATGCGCACTTTAGTAGCTTTTGGCATCTTTTATTATTATTATTATTATTTTTTATTTACTGGAATTTATTATTTTTTTTCTCATTGCAAAAAAGAGGGAACCAAGGGCTACAAGTCTGCAAATTGTTCCCTCCAGGAAAAAACAAAAACAAGACAATAGTGAGCAAGATTCAAGATCTGTTCGTTTTGAGATGCCTGGACACAGTGTGTAAAAGACTTGAGGTCATAGGCAGAAGGAAATGCTGAGGATGAGAGTTCCAGAGTTGACTGGTTGCATACATGAAGGACTGGGAGTTATGGTTAACTCTTGATAGAAAGTTGGACAGAAAAGGGATGAGAGTATGTGGTATTGCATAATCCCATCAATCTGATGACCTAGTTTTGATTTTGTTCTTGCTACTGATTATGTCACCTTAGAGAGAGAGAGATTAGGCTGTTGAGAAGTTAACAAAGATTGTTTTCTAACCCAGTCTCTACAAAATGGCAGAATCATGTGGAAGCAACAGGAGGGAATGAGTGAAGAGGTATATGAGGAGGGGTTGAGCTGGGGGGAGGGCAATGAAATGGCAGGGGACATGGAGGCATTTTGTTCATGGCCACCCCTTACAGGATTAAGGCATCTGGCTATAGACAGATACGGTAGATAGATAGATAGACAGCAAGAATAAACCAATTAAATAAAGGTCAGCTGATATAGAACATTGCTGTCCCGCTCCGCCTGACATTTCTTGTGTTGTGGGGACAGCTCAGTTGGCGAAATCAGATTCTGCTTTGCAGTACTTATTCATTTCCTGCCACCCAGTGCCACCACACCTTAGGCCACACCAGCAGACCGAGCCATCCCCACAATACAATACCACCCGCTGAGTTTCTCATGAAGTGCTCTTTATGGACTACCCTATATCCCCCCCCTTCGGTCATTTCATTGTCTTTTGTTTTGTTTTCAAAGGCTCCAACATGCTTGCATGTGTCGGTCTTGGTCACCTAATGGCAGCTTTCCGTGCCGCTCGTTCTCTGGCAGCGTCCCTGTTTAGTCCCCCCCCCCCCCCAGTTAGGCCATGTTAGTTAAGGGATGGATTTAACAAGAGAAATATGCCTCACACCAGCTTAATGATCCCCTCAGCCTGAGGAGGTACATTTTATGTTTTCCTGCTACTTATTACATTAACATTCACATCAAGTTCAGAGACTAATGGAGTTTGTTTCTAACTGTCACTACAAAATGTAATGGTCTCTTGGAAGTATTACAAAATCATATGAAGGCATCATGAATACAATAAAAATACACCAATGCATAGAAGGGGTTAAAGCTGCAGCACGTACGAGAAAATGCCAACCCATCCAGTGACCACAATTGCAGTGAACATAAACACTCGTAAACATTGGATAGCATCATTGTGATATTGACAGCCCAGCATAGCACTAACAGACTCAGTAAATTTCAAGCTTTTCTGTGACTGCTAGTGACACACAAACCGTGAAAGTTGGAAATGCAAATTACAGTAGTTGGGAAAATTACCAGCACTCTGAAAAATTTATTGTTGGAGACTTGAGATTATTAAGATAACATTAGATTCCTTTACATTGTTTATAATTTATTTTAAGTCAGAATGGTGTAGTTTGACTGAGCTGCTGTTAGTTTGATGTTTCATTTCATTCTTGATAACCTGCAGATGAGTTTTTTTTAAAGCTTTGGAGACACATTTCTAATTAACAGTCTTCATTAACCCATTCAAAGCCTAACCTCTTTCTCTCTCTGAGCTGAATAAATTCATCTAGAATGTAACATCATTATCATCATCATCATCATCATCATCCGGACATCCTTTCCCGCCCTAGGGCAGGGTGAGGAGTAGCAACGTCCAGACAGCCCAAGTTTGCCCAATTCAATGGACCACGCTTCCATTCACTCATCATTCAAGCCCACGGAATACTGGCTTCATCAGATATGCCAAAAAAATTTCACCACGTTCTGTAGCTTCACATATACCTATCTGATAGAGTCAGTCCGAACACTGTCACATTGAAAAGGGGTGCCAAATCCCTGGTTATGCGCTTCTTCACACAAAATTCATCCAGCCATCTCGGTCTCTTGTCAGTCCCTTAGCCTCACCAACTTCCATACCTCTCTTCCTCACACACTCATCTACCATATCCCTCCACCTTCTTCTTGGCCTACCTTGTCTCCTCCCTCCTTCAGATTTGCTCAGATATACCTTTTTCACCATTATATTGTCATCCACTCTCTCCTCATGACCAAAGCATCTCAGTACACTCTTTTCAATTCTGGTGTCCACAGACTTCCTCACTCCACATCTTTCATGAATCACATTATTCTGTATCCTATCCACTCTCTGTACTCCACGTACTGTACATTCCTCAGCAGTCCCATCTCCACTGCTCTTACTCTTGAATTATCATGCCACACCATAGTCTCACATCCGTATATTAAAGTTGGCACGAACACACATTTATGTAAGCCTTGTGCAGCTGCAACACTTAGCAAAAACAAAAATTTAAAAATGTCACGAGATATAAGAGTTTAACAAAGCTTTCCTTTCTAACTACCCGTAACTTCCTGTAGATCAAAGACACCTTCACTGTGTATTCTGTCTGTGAATCCAGAAACAACCACTACTTCAGGTGTGTGGGCATCATGTTCACCATTAATCTATCAGCTTACTATATTTTTTTTCTATGGTCATTCATGTAAAGTTATTCATTCATTCATTGCCAGACGCCATGTATCCCAGACGGGGTGGCCAAGGGCTTAGAGTTAATTGTTTTACAGGGAGGGGCACTAATCCTCCACCAACCCCACTTGACACGTAGGGATGCCAACAGCATCTGTAAACAATTTGTGATTATGGTTGGGTAATCTTCCTTTTATGGGATAGTTCTCTGAGGTACACAGGGAGATCACAGGTGGGTCTTTGTGCTCTGTTCTGATGTAGTGCTTTAGTCCCAGTGCCCCCATATGATTTTTAGATGTTTGGTGGTCTAGTGAGTCAAGGCCTTCTAGTTGGGTGGCTCCTAAGGGTCTCATTCCAAGGGGTGGTTGGGGTTGATTATTCATTTCATGCAGCACAGGAGTGAGCAACTGTTCATTCTCACCCTAAATGCAGGACTAATAGCCTTGCCTTGATACTTCTGATGGGGCAGTACTGGACTGTTGATGGATGGATGGGAAAAATTTGTTCTACTGTTACTGTATATCCAAGAAATTCACAGTTTAAAAAAGTACATGGTACCTGTTGATCATGTACCCTTAAATTACAGTAGCCTGGCCTTGGCCCTGTACACCTCAAAGGGGGATAGTGTAACATGGAATTCCTCCTTCCCTTCCTCTTATCGTTGTGTTTGTCATTTAAGTCATCACAAAATATTTCTGGTACTCAAGTATGACTCAACCCCTCTACCTGTATTCATGTATGACTTCTACAGTGGGGGAGGGATTATAAGTGGGATTTCTTTTTTCTTATGAGATCAGAGTGCCTTATTCTGATCCCCCAAGTCTATACAGTATTTACACAGGAAACTAGATTATATAGATATTTATGCTGACAAACAGGCTTCAGGCCAGTTCAGAAATCGTTTTATGGCCTTGGTCCCCATTTTCTAACAAGCTATTATATTACTTGTAAAATTTTTGGGTGCTTTATTACATACTGCATGAATTGTTATGAAAATCATCTGCTATTCATAAATAACATTAGTAAAACTGGTACTTAATAAAAGTTAAGGTCACAAGCAGGGTTAAGCACTCTACATAATGATAGCAATCATACCTCAGCAGACCGGACATCAGATGTAACGCGCACTACAAAGCCACTGGACTTCCGTTGGCTGTAATGAGCAGTGTCCATAAAATGGGTTGCAATACATGTTTCAGTGTAAAGAGCAGTGACAAGGATGTGAAATAACTGCAAAAGGGCAAAATTATGGGCCAAGTTAGTGTAAAATGAGTATAGTTTTCGCTTTTAATACTGTACCAGAATATGCTGCTGTATTTTCAAACGTGCTTGAAATTCAAACTTGGAAGGGGGGGGGGGATTGGATATAACAGCTTTTCAGCCTTATCAGATCAGGCTTCCCCTCAGTTGATCCTGTTTATCTTCGTTTCAGATTTTGTCCAACCAGCTTATAAGGAAGTTAGCTGTCAGAATCGGACCTTATTTATGCTGTGAATATCAGTTATAAGGTCCGATTCTCAGTATATGAGAGAGGGGGTGTGTGAGTTGGGAGCAGGGCAGTGAAATGGTGGGGGACAGGGCGACTTGGAGGCGATTTGTTTGTGGCCACCCCAAACGGGATTGAGGCGTCTGGCAATAGATAGATAGATAGATATCAGTTTTCCTTACTTCAGCTAGAGAGTAGTCTGTCTCTTTTTGAGTCCGAGGACTAACCCACAGTTAAAGTTGGATTGTTATTATTAGTGTTGTTATTTATTTATTTATTTTTTTTACCTCTTCAGACTTATCTGTTTTGTTCAGCTTGAGAGGGACTTTTCCGACTGGTGGGGTTAGATATAGCCTTCATTAACCTACTTATTAGAGTGCACCTAAGCTGAATAAAATCATCTAGAGATAGCAAGAATAAAAGTAAATTCTGAGTCTGCAGGGGTTAAGAAAGAATTCATAGATTCTGTGGTATGCTTTAGTAAGAATGAAATAATTAACATCACCTGGCCACAGTGCACTGCTTAAAATACAGATGGCAGTATTTATCAGAAGTATATCTCACCAGCTTTTAACTTAAGTACTGGGTGTTATATTAACCCTGTGGAACGTGTATGGTAAATCATATACTTGCTGTGGTTTAATATTAATTTTGTAAGATATGCATGTCAATACTCAGAAATACAAATATGTTAAGTGTATTAGTGGTATTAGGTTGGGTATATATGGTATACAAAGGCTCCAACATGCTTGCATTCATCAGCCTTGGTCTCCTAATTGTGGCTTTCCATACCAGCTGGATCTCTGGCAGCCTCCATATTCGATCCCTTATCCCTGAGGTCACACTCTAGGACCTCATCACAGGTCTTTTTCAGTCTGCCTCTTGCAGCCCTGCCCACAGTGTTCACACTTCTCATTTTCCGCACTCACTTGTCATGCTTCACCCTCTGAACGTGACCAAACCCCCTCAAACTATCCCTCCTCATCATAACACCATCCTTCTTCTCAGCTCTTCCATCCCCCAGACCTCACATTGTAGGGTGCACTACACATCCATCTAATCATTGTCATTTCTGTATGTTCTTCTACTGCCCAGGTCTCACTACCAAACAGCATTACATTTCATACACAAGCTGCACAAAGGATCCCTTAGCACAAAGGGAGAGCCCTTTCAATGTTAGGAGTGGCAACAGCTCCCTGAATTTCCTCCAACCACTCCTTACCCTAGTCACAGAACTAGCTCCAGCCCCATGTCCACCTCGTAACGTCCCCCAAATAACAAAACTCCTCCACACACTGAAAGGGACTCTTGGGTATGTCAGTGGAAACGCTTTCATCACTATTATCATTTCTCTCATATCAATAAATTTTGTTCACATCCAGACCACTTGATGTACCCACCCATAGGACTGACAGGGCCCTTTTTCATTTTCATGAAGGTTAGGTGTAGCAAATCTATGATAACTTTTTTTTTAGTAGTAAGGCAAAAATAATTGAGTAGTAAGTGCACGAAATAGCAGTACTATAAGGATTAATGTGAGTGCCAGTTTAACAGATATGTCTTTACCATGACATATCTGAAGTGTATTACCCCCCCCCCCTTTTTTTAAGTAAATAATTTGCAGTAGTTTATAGTGACATCTGTGGTGGATTAGATTATGAAATTTACATAGGTTGGTTTTGGACCTGGATTAAGTAAAAGTATCCCTCAGTGGGACAGTATTGGGACCTCTGGCAACATATCCCCACTGAACATGATGTAATATCTTCACTCCATGTTAAATTGTGTAATATTGTAATTTTCAGCAGTGTAATGCCACTGTTAAGTGAGGAATGCCTGTATGCCATTCCACTCGTTCTGCTACTGTTTATCATCCATCTGTCTTATTCTCAGTCTTCACTTGTCATACTCACATTTTTAATAATAATCTTCATGCTTTAAGCAGCACCAAACCAATCACGAGAATGAATTTGATATACAGCACTGCATGTCAGAGACAAGCGATCAGTCTTACAGTGGATCTCACATGGACTGATACAGATTGATAACACAGTGTGCATGATAGTTACAGTGTTAAGAAGAGGAATATGCAAGGCTAAACCCCATTCACTCACAGCAAGTGAATTTAGAGGAATCCATGAGGAAAAGGCTTCAAGCCACAATCAACACCACTTAAGCCTTAAAAATGATAACACGCAGATTCATCTCAAACTTAGAGCGGAGATGATGCATTACATTTTCTCTTCAGTAATATTGGCTGAGAAGACTGGATAACCTTCCTTCAGAATCATAATAGCTCACTGTGTGAGCACATAACTAAGCAACTCTGCTTAAGTGTGACAGTCCATATACCAGTCTTGTTTATGGATTGGTTGGTCTTGCCACTATATCTTCTGCATGTGGCCTGTCTTGGTACAATGTATGGAGGAAGAGGGACTACATTCCCTCGCACTGGATTCATCA
This sequence comes from Coenobita brevimanus, assembly GCF_032717465.1. NCBI lineage: Eukaryota > Metazoa > Arthropoda > Malacostraca > Decapoda > Coenobitidae > Coenobita > Coenobita brevimanus. The sequence goes on along the minus strand of NC_136958.1, from coordinate 40,346,144 downwards.
TGAAATATGGGGACACCACCCATTCACTTGCTATGAGGGGAAATGGGGCCTTGATCTTACAAAACCTGTTTCTTCACTACACTCCCTTATTTGCCAGCTACCTTGAGGAAATTCCTAATACAGAGACGGTGGAAAAACAAGCGTATGAATGTTGCCCAAATGTCATGCACTTAAGCAGGGGCTACAGCTGGCAGGTATTTCTAGCAGGTTTACCCAAGTGGGATGTACATATTATACTCTGCAAGGCTCAGCTTGACAGCAACTCTGTTAGGCAATCATTGGGGCAAATGTCATAAGTCTTGGTGAGTGTGCCAAGGCACAGTCATTTAGGGTCCAGCCAGTGGTGTAGTGCCCGTCCATTCTAAATCCTGTGTGGCCATCCATGGCTCAACACCTTTCTCTACACTGTTGGGAGCTGACTAGAGAAATTGCAAGTGCATAGAGATAATGACCAAAGAATCATTAATGCAGCTGTGCATACAGTGCCAGCTCTTACACTGTGAAGTGAGACAAAACAAAATATCATGAAATAAACCAGGCATGGAGTATAAGTGGCTATACCTTGTAGCATACTTGTGATACCATGTAAAAATGGTAGCGGTCACCTTCCTAGTTTCCCACTTCAAGTCTTATGGGCCTGTGGCTAGGGCACTGTAATACAGTTCAGTTAAGGAGAGATGGTCAGTCTACTTTCCATGGTGGCATTATAGCATACGATCGAAAAAGAAAAATCCAGTCATCTGGTGAGGCTCAAACGTATGAAAGCTGTCACTTCGACTGGGGCGTTGTAACCAGTAGACTACCACTGAACATAATATTCAAGCCTGCGGGCTCCTTGGGCTTCAGTAGCATATCCTGATGGATGTTACTCAGCAGTATGCACTCCAGGCATCCTTTCACCAGATAATAATGATAATTTGCAAATAATGAAAACTAATCTAAAGGGGCTCCCACAACCATAACTGAACAATATGATTGCCTAAATCCCTTTTGTAGTGCCCCAAACATCATCTGACATTACCAAAGTGTAGTTTCAGATGAATGACATCAATTTTGTTAAATCATCTTAAAATGGAAGTATTGTACCCTCTCCTCAGCCCGGGAACTCTGAAATGGTTCTGTCACTACTTTTAATGCCTTCATGGTGTCCAAAGTAACCTGTAGCCTCTTCTTACAGGTGTCTTCATTTGAGGGAGTGTATATAACTGAAAGCCAAGCACACTGAATTTTCGGATCTACAAACCTGATAATACAGTATATCATTTGCCATTGCATGCTAATGGAAAGAAAATGTTCAGGTGTACAAATCTGACACAATGTTAAATATATAATTTACCTTATACAAATAAAAAACTAGTGCACAGTACAGTGCAGAACTGCACATTTATCAGTAATGTATTGAAATTAAATATCTGCTCAAATTATGTTTCTTCAAAGCACATGATTCAAAATGTGTATGTGATAAATATCTTCTTAGAACAAAATGGACATGATAATTTAGAAATTATAGTTGGACTGAGTGCAATACAGACATTGTTTTAAACCATACACTGCCAGTTATGTGAGTGACTGCATAGGAGCAAATGCCTGAAAATGAGCCTGTATATCAAACACTGCAGAAAATATTAACAGAAGTATGCTTGTGATATTTTAGGATAGGAAGCTTGGAGTCTTTCAGCCATGTTCATAATGCAGAGATTGTGAAGGTGTAGGCAAACCCATTTCTGAATACCATTTAAGAAACCCCTGTTTGAAATTAAAGTGTGTTTGACTTCTTTACCTCTGTTGTCGAAGGTGCTGTGTAGCATGCAGGCTAGTCAGGGTAGTCCTGTCAGAAGCACACATCTGTCAAAACACTGGGGACATGCATACATCTTCACTTTCTCGGTTAAAGTGCTTGCAGTGTTACTCTGTAATATCCTTAATAGGTCTGGATTTTTATTGTGATCCTGGTTACTGAACAGTACTGTATTAATTCATGTTTTGTGCAGTTGACATATCTACAGTCCTGTAAGTCTGGGGAGTCTTCCTGTGCATATGTATTAGAGTTTGTGGTCACTTACCTTCATTGTTTGAAGGTTGTCTCCTGCCTGTGATGTTTTTACTAAAAATGCAGTAATTGTAATCCATAGTTTGCACTGATCAAACCTAACCTAATCCAGATGTTCTCACAGAGATCTGAAATTGTAGACAATATGTGGAAGTCAGCTTAAAAGTGAAAGGAATTTTCTTACTCCCATAACTACACAAATGACACTGTAAGTATGATTTTATGTAATATGCAAGTTTTGGTTTTAAAATATTCAAAACTTGTGCATTTGTTCATTACACGTTGATGTACTGTGTATACAAACCAGCTAAAAGAATGTAACTTGTGAAATATTACAGTGGATTTGATGAGCCAGGAGAGGAAGCTACTCTCTAAGTGCAATTTTTCTTACAAAACTGGAGAGGGCAAAGATGGGTAACATGGGCAGCTTGGAGTACAGCACTTGTTTTAAAAGCTATTCATAAAAGAAGAAGAAGAAAAAAAAAAAATGCACAAAAAAATTATGCCATTTCCTTGTAAGGAATCTCCATGTTGAGGTTGGCCAAGGTACAGATGATGTTTATTGTGGACTGGAAGCTAAACCAAATGCCAAATCCAACTACAGTAATTACTTTCCTAGCAGTTGCTAGAAGCTGTTGGGAAAAAAAATGATAAGATTTGTATGGGTCTCAGACTGGACTTGTTTACTTATGGCTGAGTGTCCTTTCTACGAGTAATGACTGTGTGGATGGTTCTAAGTTTATCACTACACTTAACTATAATGGTAGTACCTCCCAGGGTTGACAGTAGCCATCCATTTACTATTTAAAGATTTTCCTTATTATCATTGTAATTTAGGACTAAACTGCAGACCCACTGTAACATGCAGGATGACTTTTTTTTTTTTCTTTAAATATATATAATAAATTCGTACTTTTGAGGTCATACTGTATAGCAGCCATGGTTCAGTGGGTTAGAGCTCTCCGCTCTGACTGAAGGGTTGGAGGATCGAATCCACACAAGGGTCATTGGTAGACATAAGGAAGGGCATCCGGTCATAAAATGCTACACGCTCCAGTCCAAAGTCCTCTACCCAGGGGCAACGCCTTAGCCCTTCAGGGATACCAGGCATCAAACCAAATTGTTAGTATTATTATTTTTTTTACTGTACATAAAGTAAAATTCAGCAGCCCGATGTTAAAATCTGCAAGAGGGATTAACTACATATATGACAATTTTAGTACTCCACTTTTGGTTCTGCACAAATATGTACACATGACAGTATATGACTACTGTATTTCACATGGCCATTCCTCTGTGACCTAATGGTAGCTGAAACTGGTAGCTTGGTTTCAAAGAGAAGTAAATATGAAGGTCTCAAGGCCTTCAGGTACCAAGTAACCTTCAGAGGAGTGTGATGGTACAATACTGCATGTCATTAAAGAGGTTCATGATAATCACATCTTACTCTTCAAGGTTAGGGTTGGCAGGAATATATAAATGCATGCTTTCATCAAGTGTTTATAAAAAAAATAATACATTAGGTAATGTACTGTACAGTATATACATATTACAATACTGTACTGGCAAGCTCACATAATCTGATAATAGTGGTCAGCTTTTACTGGTAGCTACTGACTTCACACGGCTAATGCTATGGAAACAGAAAACTGAAACTTGAAATACTAAGGTGAATATGTCTTAGTTCCTGGCTGGTTTGTGGATCTTCACTATGGATGAACTCTACACGCGAACATGTTGTTTACTGACTTCATATGTAACTTTCAGTAGTGTTCACCCATATTTATTTTTTCATAACTGATTTCCACAGTAACTTATGTGCTGTACTATTATTATTTCCAAGAATATTTTCTCCACTTGTATTTACTGTAAAGCACATCATGCCTTTGTAACATATATCAACATGACTGCATGTAGATAATACTCTGTATCCAATGCACATGTATTTATTACAAATATAATGTTAATTCATGCACTGGACTGCATGAATGAACTAAAAGTGTATTATATTGAAAAAAATTTCAGTATTTGAACTGAAGTTTCATTATCAGTACCTCTGACCTTAAGCCTCTTCAGTCCCATGAACCCCCCCCCCCCCCTTTCTCATCCAAGGCAGTTTTATTCAGCAGAGGTAACTTACTGAACCGGATCAGATATACAGTAAAGAATGTAGAGCCTTCCCCAACCCCTTCCGTGTGAGAGAGCTCTCGTAAGTTTAAATAATAATATCTGGAGTTCGCAATAACAATAAAAATAGTAACTAAATAATAATAATAAAACGGTCACCCAATTCAAAGGTTTAACTGGTGTATATTCAATTGATAAATATGATGATAAAAATATAACAAGATACAAGAAAGTACAAATCTACTACTGTTTACTGGGAAATAGTACCTGACAACAGTGATACATCCGCGTTTGTACCAGCCAGCGTGTCTTCCTCCCGTGTTACCTTCGGCCAACCCTGGGAGACGATGCTGGTGAAGGAGTTAAAATACAGTGAGTCGTAAATGCAGGAAGTTTTAAACATACATAGCACGGGTGTTCCAAAAGCATTGTATTCTCAACAAACCAGTACTGTGAATTGGGGGAAAGGCATCATATTCTCATCACCAGTACTGTAAATTGGGGGAAAGGCATCATATTCTCATCAAACCAGTACTGTAAACTGGGGGAAAGGCATCATATTCTCATCAAACCAGTACTGTGATCTGGGGGAAAGGCATCATATTCTCATCACCAGTACTATGAACTGGGGGAAAGGCATCATATTCTCATCAAACCAGTACTGTGAACTGGGGGAAACTGGAATTCTGTATCAGCTTTACTGGTACAAACTCCTCCTCCTCTATCCTCTATTCACTTTAACTTGGTGTATAATTGCCTGCTCTCTTGAATGTACGAGGAGAGCACTAACAATACATTAACACTACAATACGGTGCTAGTCATGATGAAGTGCAGTTTCCTGCCACTAGGCTAAGGGAAATAAGCTGCCAAAAGTAAGAAAATCTCCACCTAGTTAAATGAAGTAAAGTTCCCTAACAGATGATGTAGTAAGGAAAAGGACAATCTCAGCCTGCAGTCCACCAAGTTCATGTCCTGATGAGCTTGGAGTCACAATAACAACAACAAAAATAATAATAACAACTACAGAAGGCCATGAGGCAATCTATTTTTTTGCTTTTTCTTGAGATTCAAGGATGAAAAAAACATTAAACAGGGCAATGTATCATAAGAACTTACATAACAAAGTACTGCATAATATTCCATCCTATTTCTTGCTGGGGCCACCAAGGTCTTGAAGCTGCTGATGGAGATCTTTCAACTCAAGGTCTGGGATGTAGCGTATCTGCAACAAGGCTAACTCATTAGATTCACGCATGATGCAGACCTGTATATTATGGATTATGTATTACCCAGAGACAAGAACAAGTACCGGGCAAGAACTTGGTAGGCTAGTGCAGTGTTTTGCTGATGTCTGTGAGTGTTGTGCCTTGAGAGTAAATGTAGAGAAGAGTAAAGTGATGGTCATTGAGAGAGAAGGTGACTCCCAGTGCGATGTCACAGTGAATGGAGAGACTGGAATTGGTGAGAGAGTTCAAATACCTGGGTACAGTGACAGAAAAGAGAGGAAAATGTGCAAAAGAAGTTGAAAGTAGAGTGACACAATGAAGAAAAGTAGCTGGTGCAATGAAGGCTGCACGAGGCTTACATGAGGGAGTGTCAGTGCCAACTTTAACATACGGGTGTGAGACTATGGTGTGGCATGAAAATGAAAAGTCAAGAGTGAGAGCAGTGGAGATGGGACTGCTGAGGAATGTATGTGGGGTACAGAGGGTGGTTAGGATACGAAATAATGTGATTCGTGAAAGGTGTGGAGTAAGGAAGTCAGTAGACACCAGAATCGAAGAGTGTCCTGAGATGGTATGGTCATATGGAAAGAATGGATTACAACAGAGTGGTGAAAAAGGTATACATGAGTGAATTTGAAGGAGGGAGGAGGCGAGGTAGGCCAAGGAGAAGGTGGAGAGATATGGTGGATGAGTGTTTGAGGAAGAGAGGTTTGGAAGTCGGTGAGGCTAGGGAACTGACAAGAGATCAAGCTGGCTGGATGAATGTTGTGAGAAGTGCATGATCAGGGATTTTGGCACCCTTTGTATGCATGTCAGAGTCCGGACTGACTCAATTGGATATGTTTGTGTGAAGCTGCAGAATGTGGCGAATGTTTCTGGCATATCTGGAAGAGCCAGGATTCCGGGGGCTTGAATGATGAGTGAATGGAAGCATGGCCTATTGGATTGGGCAAGTTTGTGCTGTCTGGACACTGCTACTCCTCACCCTGCCCTTGGGTGGGAAAGGAAGTCCGGTTGATGATGATGATGATATTACCCAGAACCCTAGGAAAAACATGGAGGTTCAAATGGCTGTGTGGAATGCAGAAGGCATCTCGCCTCTCTAGATCGTAAAGTCTCTCCCAAGCTGGAATACACATGTCTGGGGTGGGGGTGGTGGGGGAGCAGTTAACCCCTTCAGTTCAAAGATCCATTTTCTTTTTTTGTGTATCTGCATATGATTCTATTCCATTTTTGAAGGAACTTTAAGTGAGAACTTGATGACTGATTGTATTCATTAAAACATATGTTGCAATAAATCTAAGGAAAATACTTGACCTTACTAAACCAAGAACACAAACGGGCTGAACAACAACAGCTACTAACCATGTACCACTCTTGAAGAAATATGAAAATGCTTGACTCATCCTACACACACAAACACAGTATAATGCAGAACTCTTCCCATTGAAATCTTGCTAAAATTTTCACATCTGACAGTAATTTTTATCATAAAACATTGGTGGCTGTTAAACCCTTCTATCAAATTAAGTATTTTCCCTATTACCTGTACTGTATTCTCAATATGTTGAGGCAGTTTTGCTCGGGTTTAGAGCTTTCTTGAACCTGAGAGGCAGATACAGCCTTCATTTCCCCCTTCATTGCAAAAGGTCTAATAAAAGCTGTATAAAATCATCTAACGGTAGCAAATACACACACATATAAGCAACACTGTTTCTCACTAGGAATCCCTATTGGTGTTAGTCCTGGTGTGGCTGAAGCATTCTATGGAAGCCAAGCTAAGTGACAAAATCAGCTAATTACATCCTAACAGTTGCTGAAAGGTGTTGGAAAAAAAAAGACTTGCAACAATGTGAGAGTCTCATATAGCAAATATAAATAAACTAAAAGGAGTTAAGCACAACACAAATTGCTCAGCTGATGAGTCATAAAATAAATCAACCCCCCAACTCAGTACCATTACTAACTGGAATTTCAGTGAAACAGAAGCAAGTGTTAGCCTGGACAATAAATGACAGAGAATGAGGGTGATGAGGTGGTGTGAAGGTAAGATGGTGGTGGGGGGTTACCTGTGTGTGGTGGTTCTGATGAATGTGGTGAGGAAGTGTGAAAGCTCAGTGTGAAGCTGGGAGGCACTATACCTTTGTGTGTTCCTCATCATGGGGATGCACTTGCAGCTCTACTCCTGCTGGCAGCCCCGCCTGGATCACTTCCAGAAAGAGTGGTGCTACGATACCTGGCAGGTCAGCTATCTGCATGCAAAGGAAGAATTCTGGCTATCATTACAGTACATGGGATTAGCTACAATAACATAAATAAATCATACAACAACTACTAAGGCAACCCGACTGTGACATCCCATAATGCAAGTGTCATGATAAACAGATGGGTACATAAGACAGGACCTTGGTGTACTGTTGCGGTCATATATAATCACCAATCCCCTGGTACCCTGTGCCTGTGGCTGGCTACTTTATGCACGGCAAGTCACAATAGAGTAAGAGGCTGTGAGGAAAGGGTCAGATAGAGAAGGGAAGGTGGGTGGGGGAACGAGCAATGGTGTGGGGGTGGGGTGAGGGAAGGAAGGGAGGGTAGGTAGGGGAGCGAGAATGAAATGTGAAGTGGTGGTCACACTGCAGTATTTATTCATTTTCTCTCATTTGGGGCATGATATAAAGGAGTTAATATCTGGCAGATAATGCTGCAAAACACCTGGTGTAACATCATCAAATAACAAGCTTTAGATAGGTGGTGATATCAAGGGCTGGCTTGTAAGAGAAATATACTGACACAACAGCTCAAACATTAGTGCTGGGCCAGAAGTTTCAAGCACAACACATAATTGCCTTGTCCACCAATTTGTAACTAGCTGTTTTTTGTTGGAGGAAAATATCATTCCCAGGTGATGAGGGAGTGCAGGGGTTGCTGGACGGCCATTCAAACTCATACCGGCATGGAGTCCAAGCAACATATTATAAGAGATACTGGTATCATTATTATATCCACCCATGTGCACAGACAATTATTTTAAATACTGATAGCCTTTTCATACAGAGATGCCATAAAATAGATGACATGATGGTGACCGTATTAAGGGAGAGTATACCAAGAGGATGATCATATTTACTGTGGACACAGCCATGTCAAAGGCTGCATATGATATTTAGTTCTAAAATTAATTACGTGTAAGGGAAGAGGACATTTCTTACACAAACATTCGATAAGTCAAAGCCATCCAGATGCAATTTAGCGTATTAAGTCAAAGTACATGGATAAACACAAATATCCGGTTCCGCACTAGTATTTGATGTCGTGTCAGTATATTTCTCTCAAGCTCCTGCTTTTGTTTGTTATCAGACATCACCATACAAGGTGTAATGCAACATTATCTACCAAACATTAAATCCTTTGTATCATGCCCCGGAAAAAAAAAAAAAAAGACAAATTATGTGACCACAACTTCGCATTTCATTCTCCCTCCCCGACCTATCCTCCCTCCCCTCCCTCACCCCACCCCATTATTCGTCCCCCCCACCCACCTTCCCTTCTCTCTCTAGTCCCTCCCTCACAGCCCCTCTTACTCCACTGTGACTTGTTGTGCATAAAGGAGCCAGACTACTTCCCTTGGTGGTATTATTCCTCTCGGGGTACCCAATCAAACACTTTTCCAAATCCACAAAACGTACCTAGTTTTTTCCCCCCCCCCAGGAAGTTCTGTAATTGTCTGACTACAAAAAAACAGTATGATGTATCCCTAACTGGCAAAAATCCAAACTGTATCTCATTTATTCTTCACTCTCTACCTTTCATGCTCTCCTAGACCCACTCAACAACGTACATTCCATTAAGCAGTTTACAAGGAAATCTACAACAGTATTCTTTTCAAGTCTACAATAGAACACTTCCTCAATCATTAAATGTCATCATGGTAAACCTGTGGCCTGCGACATAGGGAGGTCCCAAACTTCCTCCTGGCATGGAAATTAAGCAGACTTAGCAATCATGAAAAATTTCAAATGTATATCAACACCTTGGAAACGGCTTGGCACACCTACCCATGAAATACAACTGCTCAAATCATCAGTTATGGAGTTACTGTGGTTGTAAGTTTCCCAGTTGGTGGGGGAAACCAGCATGTACCCGAGCACAACAAAGTACAGTATTGTCTGAGACTGTTTCAAAATAACCCTAACATGCAATTAAATGTGCACAAGACACTCTTTTATATGTTTTACTTCCCTCCTTCGCCACCACAGACTCTGAACTCAATTTTCGCAACAAGAACCATTTTTCTAAACAGGTTTGTGTCTATCTTGGGTGTTAACTATGTGGCAACTAGGCAAGGAAGTGCATGAATTCAGCTGCTCTTCCTTTCCCTCAGAGCCCAACTGTGGACATGGGAATGACAGATGACAATCTAATATGCTATACAATTTGCATGCTGCTGCTGTTCCTTCCAGAGTCTTTGTAGTATGGGACAGAAAACCTTGCCTATATGAGGTAAGGCCACAGCTCAACAGACCAACCTCATAAGAGACATGTCACAGCTTTTAAAACTACCTCAGTTGTCTCTATCAAGTGCAATGGCAGGCTGCATTAAGCACACATCAGTATACATCTCTGTCTCATACAATAAACTTTACTGTACATTCAACTGAATACTCTACACCACATATTTGGGATTCATTTGACAACCTAATACAGTAAATTATGGGGGGGGGGTTAGGGTTCAACAAACATGCAGTCAGGGGCAAAAGTTTATTTAATGTTTTATCTCTTCTACTGACCTTCCTCTGCTATTTTGTATTTCTACACTGATAGATGTCTGGAATGCTTCTTAACCCATACATGATTCTCTCTGATATGATGCAACAGCCAAGGAAATGATGGACGTCTTACTTGTCAAGTAGATGAAAAGTGAATAGCTGGTAAACTTTTGTCCAAGCGTACATACAGATAGTAAGAGAACGTATCACAAAAATATAAATAAAAACTTTACCTGCACATTACGTTCGTAAACTTGGAGACGGTAGTCAGATTCTACAGTAGTGCTGGAGGGCTTTAAGGTCTGCACAAGTAGCTTCTCACATGGGGTTGCCCAGCTGGAGGAGAAACAAGGAGGCGTGAGGTTAAAGCAAAGCAGAAAAGTTGGATAAAATAGTAAATGGTAACATCCAATCCCATTTTACTCCATCCAAGGTCTAGGGTCTGAAGTTTGACTACTATACAAAGGTGTAGCTACAGAGGTGGCCGGGGTGGTACTGGCCACTCCTGAAATATGCCTGATCACCCTACTGGCCACTGCAAATTTCAGGAGGAATACTTCTGGAACTCCAAAAAGAGCTCTCCTCAGGCCACACCATAATCAGGCTTGGCCACCCTTTAGCCTGCCTCTTTTCAAAATCCTAGCTACACCCTTGCTTCCACTGTCCAGTATACTAAAGACACATGACCAGACTACTTCCCTTGGTGGCATTACATGAATAAAAAGTCTAAAGCTTCTTCGGTTCTATTATCGTTTCAACCCCTAACTGAATTACGAGTTTTTGATCCATTTTTTCGGTATTTTAGAAAATGATAAGACACTTTTCTTCTATGACATTTTTGCCGCAAATTATTTTTATTTTACTCCTGAAGGTTAGGTTAGGGATTTAACCTATAGAAGACTGTTACTCCAACTGGCATGTCCAAACTACAGTACAGTAAATCCTCACCTGGCAATTCAGATGTGTTCCTTAAAACTATCAGGTTAACACCTTGAGGGACCTGACTTGAGAACCTCCCAACTGTCACAGCTAATAATTTGGCAGTCACTGAGTTGAGAAGCACCGATTAAAGCAGGGTTGGCAGGTTAAAATGCACACTAAATACTCCAGGCAAATTGATCCACCTGTGATGCAGCTTTTTCAACAATGCATATAGGTTTTGTGTTTGTCAATGCAAAGTTACTGGTATTTCAAAACTTTTTAAAAACGCACATTTTTCCCCTCCCTCAAGATGTTAAGTGAAAATTACCAAGTTAGGGTTATGTTTTAGCAAGAAAGACTATCTTATGAGGTACAAAAAAAATCATACTCAAAGCTTTATATAATCATGAATAAAAAATGTACTTAAAATTGTGATCAGGGGCATTTGTGTATGTTTAATGTAAAAAAGGAAAAGAAAAGAAAGTGAAATACAGTACTGAATAAAAGTTGATGTGAGTTGCATAAACCCTGACTTTTGACTGGCACATCCTGACTGCTTCATAATAATAATAAAAAAAAAGGGTTCATTATAACAAAACTATTCCTTTACCTGTATTTATTAACAGCTTTATAGGAATAAAAAACATGTTAAATGAAAGCATGTTAAACAATGACTTACTGTACTAGATTACCAGGAATTAAGGTACTGTACTGTATTTAAAGAGAAAATAAAAGAGCATTCACAGCCTTTATTACACTTGAGCATTTGGAGCCTTTACAGTATTATGTTTGAGAATTTGGAGGCTTAATTACACTACGCATTACATCACTAACCTGTCTTCTACATCGATGCCCATGTTGAGTGCTGTGTTGTGGACCCATTTGGCATAATGCTCGACAACCGTGAAGTCATAACCCTTGATCTGGACATTGACCAGCTCATACTCGGGAATCTCAGGTCCTCCAGACTGTGCACGAAGATACTATATTAATGGTCATACTCTAACTGGTTTTGGAGATTTCATACTGCCTATGCCTTTGTGATAAATTCTGAACATTACACCTCAGTCTCCTACTGCCTGTTACATATGCAGAGTATGCTGATATTATCCATCCATCCATCATCCAATCCTACGTTGCCCCATGAGAAGCATTGGAGCCTGGGGAATAGGCAAGTTGGTCCTGACATTTACGATGCTGCTATTAAAATGACATTAATTACTGTATATACAAGAGGAAATTCATCATCATCATCATTGCCAGATGCCATGTATCCCAGATGGGGTGGCCAAGGGCTTAGAGTTAATTGTTTTACAGGGAGGGGCACTAATCCTCCACCAACCCCACTTGACACGTAGGGATGCCAACACCATCTGGTGTTCCCAGGCGGTCACCCATCCAAGTACTAACCAGACCTGTGTAATATGCAAAATATAGGACAGATTGTCAGTTAGTGATCCAGGCTATGCTGATATTAAAATATTAAAATTTACATGCAAGAGTGTTAAGTCGTAATCTGTGAAACACATTGCTAAGGGAGACGTGCTAATAAATCTTCTATGATACCTAGCATACAACCCTACACTGCAAAGTACTGTATATTAGCCCTCGTCAATATATACAGAAAGTCTAAGAAGTGACCCAAAATATCAAAACTTTTTCCATGTACCTGATGCTGTAAACTGGGGGAAACTTTTAATTCAACTTTCACCCATTCACTTTGCTTTGTTTTTTTTTTAATCCCATCCTTACCATTTCCAGCTGATTTTATTCACCTCAAGACAAACTTTTAAAATGGAGAGGTTAGATATAGCCTTCATGAACACCTTTAACAGGCATAGCCATTCTTAGGATGAATAACATTGTCTGGAAGCAGCAAAAATAAAATAGAAAAAATACATTACTGGATTGAAGGGATTAATGGTTGCAGTGGAGCTATAAAAGTCAAATTTTCTTTGGCAAAGCATGAAGTAAATATTTGTAACCAAAAATGATGAAATGTGGATGGTTAACTACACGCACACTGGAATATGTCACCGTCGGCTGGTTAGTTAGGTGTAAAAATGAGAAGCAGGACCAGTACAGAAGGTATTAGTGAGCTCTTGCATACGAGTCAGTTGAGGTGTCTTACATATAAAGAAGGGGTAATTGTGTAAAGCAGTGTAATGAAAGAACAAGAGGTCATCACTGAAGAACATAAGACAAGATGCTGTGAGATATCTTTCAGGATAAGAGGTTTAGCATGGCAGCATGTAATCACACAACTTAGAAAGTTCCTCTAAGTTAAACCACATCTCATTACACATGTAAAAAGCTCAGTAGTCTTAAAGTTTATCATTATCTTAATTAATATAATAATTCCTTCACCTGTCTTATTATTATTATTATTTAAAAAAAAAAAAAAAAAAAAAAAAAAAAAAAAAAAAACTTACATCAAGATATGGAGGCTCATTCTGAATCCTGCTCCTTTGAGTGGTGGTGGAGAAGGCACAGCGGGCAGCAGACACACACTGCCGCACCAGCCCTGACTGTGAAAAGCCTAAGATTAACATCTTCAGTCATATGATGCATTTTTAATCTCATTTGTGCATTTTCTGATGATTTTATAACGACTTATGAAAGGTTTTTCATACGGAAGGGGCTGATACTAATCCGGGCCTTGTCCCTACACCACTCCCATGGTAACTACGGTACTCATCTACTATGTACTTGGTGGCCTAATGAGTGCTACACCATGCCCAAGGGTGACCCGAGACTATGCAAGACTAGCAGTCCGTCTTCCCTGAGTCACTCCAACCGCAAAACCCAACACAGTAAAGCATATATGGTGTACAACTGGGTTAATACAATACAGTAAGTCCTCATTACAGTAAAACCTCGATTAGTTGACCCTGCAGAAGGCAGAATTTCCATTAAGTCAAACTCTGACCAAGGTGTGACTTAAGTGTTTATTCAAAGGTTTACATTTTAATTTCTTATATTCCAAGCACTACATTTTAGTTTATTATATTCCAAGTGTTATATTTTAGTTTAATTGATTGTAAAGTGATGTAAATAAATGCAGAATTTTACATAATTAAGTGACTGTTGCACCCCTCCAACTATGCAACCTCTTATCCTCGCCTAGCCTATGACATGCACCAAATAGTTTTTAATGTTTAATTTTCATTGCTTTATAAATACTTTTTCAGTTTAGTGTTAATAAACAAGTAATCACATAGCCTAAAATCTGCAATTACTGTGGGTGGGGGGTATTATAGTTTTTTTGAAACTAGTTGGAAAATCTGTTAAGTTGAGCCACCTTAGAGCCCCACGTAGTTCGACTTATGAAGGGTTTCCTGTATACGTTGCTGTATTTAAAGGTCTTTAAAAATCTGTTGCTTCTGTAGGGGGGAAAGGGATAAAACAGAAATTATTGGCAAAATCCATAAGAAGCTGAAAGTAAAATAGCCTATTAGGCAATATTCTCATTTCTGCCTATAATCAATCAAGACATTTTGAGGGTGTTTTATAGGTAAATCTCATCTGTCTAAATGCTTTTCCTTATATGACACTTCTTAGAATTTGATAAGAAGATACCGGTATAACATTTTTTTATCTAGCTAGCTGCTGGTCAGGATGAGTCATGTGATTTGCTCTAGCTAATCACCGGCTGACTTCCTCCCTGTCATCTCAGCTTCATCCTGGCTTTCGTGGGTACCGGGCACTCTCCCACTCCTGCTCTTGCTATTCAGGACTGTCAAGCCGATAACTAAGGTAAGGCTGGAATAGGTTTTAGTTAGGATTGAACTGTACAGGGACTCGGTTAGGTTAATGTAAAATGGCTTGAAATTCTGCTTCATGGGGTGGGGGACACCACATAAACTGGCCATTTCCAACAACAATAACGGTAATTATCAAACAAAATGCATAAAAAACATGGAAAAAACATATATAGGTTTATCTTCAAATCAATTAAGGCCTGAAATGATAAAATTACCGTACCAAAAAATTCCATTTTGTAAATATTTGTGAGGTGGTCACACATCCTGTTAACACAAATTCAAACATCAAATATTCTACGGGAATCAAAGATGATTTATGACAACTGTGGTGTTTAACTTGTAAAAAAGTTGGTACCGTAATTTTCTCATTCAAACTCACATTCAACTTGGCTAAAAGGCTATGGTTTAGGCTACCCTTCGATTTTTAGAGGATTAATTAAATTTCTAAGGTCATCTTCATCAGAAATAATTACTTTTGGGGATATTCCCTCCCCTGTGAAGTAAATTACGAACCATTTTAAGGCATTAACCTTGCCTGACCCCACTAAACCTAACTTTGAGCGGTTCAATCCTGACCAACCTAAATTCCAACCTTTCATTAGGTTAGGTTTGGTTAGGTCAAGTTTGTGGTACCGGTAGGTGGTGGCGGCCATCAACCTAACACTTGATGTTGTGCTGCCTACTTCTTCCTTCTTTATTATTCTTTTTCTGTGTCTGCCCTACTCTTTTCCTATTTCTCCCATCTTTCCTATCACTTTTTATTACTCTCCATTCTTTTTAAGGTGGCTTTACATTGAGTGACAAGCCTAATGGTAAGCCAGGAAACCATTTACAGTGCGGGGTGGTAACAACATAACCACCCCTTACCAAATGTGTTCCTTACGTATCAACAAATGGGTTGGCGGAGGGTTAGTACCCCTCCCTGTGAAATAAGCAACTCAAAGTTAAATGGACATCCGTTACAGGATTATGGTGTCTGGCTATAGACGGACAGATAGATCATTAGTTAACAGCCTAACATTCCCCAAAAGATCGTCATCCATGGGAAAATGCCTGTTGCTGACAGAGATCATGGTAAAACTGCATTAACACTCGTTAGGCAGCAACTCAGCTTGGGATTTTGTTTAAGAGTTCATCATGTGACTCTCATCGTGGCTGCCAAACAGCTACAATAAAAAAATTATACCATATATCCGTCGTTATATACGGTACTTACAATGTATGTGTCATGGAAGCAAAAGTGTTTGTACAGACGGGATCTAAGTATAGAACACTCCTGGGTATAACTTTAGAAGTAACCAACGTTACCAATTTTCATTATATTACGTCCCTGAACTATTCTAACTAAGACTTACCTTTTAAGCCTAGTTTGAGTTGGGGGAGCAAATTTTGTAGGGGTAGTCATGTAGTGGCTTAGGTTAGGCTATCGCTCAGTAGCAGATGAATGTCGCGCCATATTGGCTGGTGCAGATGTGTGCACTCGGTCTATGTCAGGCCTTAGGTTGGGTTAGGTTAGATTAGTTTAATGCAAAATAGTGTGTTTTTAATTAATTTTGATCTTGATTTTGGGGGATAAGCCCTCTTTTGGAAATCATACTTAAAATTCCAAAAGGGGAATTTTCCCCAAAAAATGAAGGTCAAAGCAACGTTGGGTCTGGTTAGTACTTGGATGGGTGACCGCCTGGGAACACCAGATGCTGTTGGCATCCCTACGTGTCAAGTGGGGTTGGTGGAGGATTAGTGCCCCTCCCTGTAAAACAATTAACTCTAAGCCCTTGGCCACCCCGTTTGGGATACATGGCGTCTGGCAATGAATGAATGAATGAAAAACTAATTACAACAAAGTATTTTGCATTGGAAAACATAAAAATAATAAGAAAAGAAAACGTTGGTTACTTCTAAAAATTTACCCACTCCTGAAATAAGCCTGATCAATTATGAACTGAAATGTCAGTGATGCTGAAAAACTGCTGGAATTACCAAAATACTGCATTGTACACACGAAAACCTATGACAGTGTAGCTGGCATGTGGTCAGAAAAAAAAAAAAAAAGATAGCATAAAACACACACACACATACAAGACTATGAAAACCAACAAACCCTGAAAATTGACATCTTGCAGTTCAACCGCTTCCTATCTGGAGTTAGTATCCCTCGCAGTGGCTGCTGATGATACTCGACGTACAGTCCGTTGTTGTCTGTATTTCACTTCAATAACCACAGGTGGGATATAGCATCAGCGGTCTTTATCACTGCCACTGGAAACTCTCAGAAACTCAAGGAAATAACAACATCGCCTGTTTCGCCGGTACCCGTGACCGTGTTATGTTTGTATGTTTCATCGCATCTTCATCTCGGGACATTTTACCTACTATAATTATACAATTCATGGTTTCGTCCATTAGGAACTGATTACAAATGTTGCACAGAAAATAAGGACCTTAAAATATCATAAAATTATGTACCATGTTTATACTGATTTTTATACACCCATCACTCCTCGCAGTATGCATGTCGTCTGCCACGGTGGGGCTGATACACAAACATCAGTGGTGAAAGGAGGCACTGCCTTTTGGTCGAAATAAGTTAAATTCTTGTTAATTTCAAGTAAAAATAGCTTATAATAGAATGATAGGTTTCTTAATGGTCTGTCACTGATTGCTTAAAATTTTGCATATAAATGCGGCAAATCTTCGGATCTTCCCACAAATAATCAGCTTTATTTCTGGTCACTGTACGATTCTTAAGTATGTGAATAATGTGAGACTATTATAGACAATCGATATGAAGAAGTAAGTGCTGTTTCGCAGGAATGAGGGTGCCACACAATGATTAGCTGGGACACTTTCTGGCAAACTCACAGTGACAAAACACTTTTTATCATTTCCACGCATCTCTGACTTAAGTTTGTTAAACTCAGTGTATACTCTTATTTCAGAGCTCATTCTGTCAAATAGCTTCATATAACTGCTGTGTGTGTGTGTGTGTGTGTGTGGTGGTGGGTACGGGACTACGGGTACCGAGTTAGTGTGCCCAGTTTCTCTACCCAAGGACACAAGACTAGATCTGCACAAACAGTAAGTCTAACACACCTCAATTTCCTCTCTGCACCTTTGTGTCCTTGGTATTTTCGTAACCAGTGAATACCAGAGTGACTAAATGGAAATGTGTTTATTTAGTTGGCATTTAAGGAGATTTGCGGCAGCTTCCCTGCTGCCTTTTTTTTTTCTTTCTTTTCCCGTGATCGTGAAGCAAGAGCGGATGTTATGTTCTGAGTGGTGTGTGTGTGTGTGTGTGTGTGTGTGCTAACTAAAGAACCAAACATTTTATCCGATTTTAACCAAACTAGGTGGAAGGGTTGAGGGTCAGCCCATGAGGAAGCCTAGTGTTTTTATATAACAGGTCGAATGTCAGAGTCACTGGACTAGACTAAGCGTTGACCTAGCCAGTTCTTATCTACTTAGGACCAAACTTGGAGGAAATGTTGAGGGTAATCCAAGAATACAGTGACTCAATTTTAGGAATCAATCAAAGGTCAAGGTCACACACGGCATGGTCAAAGTTCGATCCAATTTCAACCCCCAACTTGGTGGAAGGGTTCAGGGTCAGCCAAGAAATACATTTATTGCTTTAAGTCAATAGGTCATGGGGCAAGATCAACTTAGCTTTTATCCAACTTAGAGGAAACTTTAATTGTGGAACAGTTGAATAATTATACCTTTACCTGAGTGCCTGTCAAGTGGCGTCAACAACTATGGAACGTCATCTATCCCTTTCCTCCACCAGCCACAGTGCACACCAGAACAACATTAAACTCAATATTCCTGCCCAAATTTAAAGATGTATGTCGCAGCTCTCCCGGAAACAGCTCAGTATCCATGTATCAGTTTACAGGTTGGAGTAATGTGCAAAATAAATCACTGAGAAAAATCTGTCACGAAGTTAGTATTCAAGTTACGAGACTGGCCCAGTTCCTTCATGTGAAAAAGAAACCTGGCTAGTAACCAAGGAGACTCATCTGAAATTTATAGCTAAAACTCGTAGTGTAGGTGGCATTTTTTTTTTTTTTATCATTTCTTCTAGGTCTATATATTACACCTTAAAATCCTTTTCATGTTACCAATTCGTACCACGTTGATATGAAAATGATATAAATACTATACAATTCAATGTTATGGTGTACTATGCAGAATAAATTGCTAACGATGAGGTGCCACGAATTTCCAGACCCATTTAGAATACGACTCAGCGGCTCATCGACTTCCATGCAACCAAGTCCTATTTTCCAAGTCGTGAGAGTGGTCTAGTTCCGTTAGATGAAGATAATTGTAATAAATATACGAGTTTCTGAGGTTATCGCAAGGACAAGTGGTGAGGTGACAAATAATGGAGTTATTTTTATGATATTCTAGTAATGACGAATGTGGAGTTATTTCCTTCTCTAATGTTCTAGTAATAACGAGTAATGCAGTTATTCCCTTACCCGATATTTCATTAATGGCGAATGTGGTGACGAAAAATGCAGTTATTCCCTTATCCGATATTCTAGTAGTGACAAGAAATGCAATTATTCCCATATCCGATACTCTAAGTGACAAAAATGCAATTATTCCAATATCCGATATTCTAGTAGTGACGAAAAATGCAGTTATTCCCATATCCGATGTTCTAAGTGAGGAAAAGTGCAGTTATTCCCTTATCCAGCATGCTAATAGTGACGAAAAATGCAGTTATTCCCTTACCCGATATCCTAATGGTGACGAATAATGCAGATGTCTATTCTAGCAATGACGAATAATGCAGATATCCCCTTTTCTTATGTTCTAGCAGGGACGAGTGACGAGATGACGAGTGTGGGGCTACGAGTGAGCGAACTGACTACCCCTGCCTTCCTAGTGGACAAGGCTAAGGTGGAGACCAACTGCAGTAACATGATTGACACTTGTAAGAAGCTGGGACTGAAGCTTAGGGCACAGACCAAGACGCACAAGACTATGTAAGTTATCTCTCTCTCTCTCTCACACACACACACACACACACACACACACACACGACCCCCTGTTGTTCAAAATACATGAAAAACTCAATTCCTACAACTTTCATCCTGCCAAAATCTTCCACGGTAATATCCCTTAATGTTCAACGACACACAACTCGGTCATCTTTCACTGACCTTGGAGTCTCTTCTCTCCGCATCTAACCTCTATATGGCGCGCACACCAGTCTAATATAGCAACGCCCTTTTACCCTTTTTTCTGTCCAACTTTCTAATACAAACGTTCACATATATTCTCAGTCCTTCATGTATGCAACAGGTGTACTCTGGAACTGCCTGTAGCCTCTAGTCTTTTCAGCGCAGTGTGTTTAGGCATCGCGAAATGAAGGGATATTGAAGCTGGCTCTCTTTTGTTCAATTTTAAATGCTAGCAAAGATCTTACAATCTACTCTGTCACTGATTAACTCTTGAAAGGGGCCGAGTTGTATGTGCGGGGCGAAGTTGTAGTGTACTAATTTTCTCTTTTTCAATCAGATTCCAACCAAACCTACGTGGAAGGATTAAGGGTCAGTCAAAATGCTGGTATACTATTTTTTGGGGACAATATGGCAAGGCTAACTTAAATAGTTTCGATCCGATTTAGCCAAAACTTGGTGGACGTGCTGAAGCTAAGACATGAACGATGGAATTCGAGTTTGAAAATAATGGATAGTATTTATGTATGTGTGTATCTATGTATGATTGTGTATGTATATGTATGTATGTATGTCCTTGTATGTATGGACTGATGGATATGTATATATGTTTATGTACTAGCATGTGTATGTATGTAGGTGTCTATTTATGTATGTGGGTAGGTGTCTGTGTATGTACTCGTACGTGTATGTATGTATGTATGTAGGTATGTGTCTGTGTATGTATGTGTATGTATCCATGTATGTATGTATGTGTATGTAAGTATCTATCAATCTATATGTATTTATGTATGTACGTGTTTCAGAGAGGGGGCGGTGCTGCAGACAGGGGGCAGCAAGAGAGGCCTGGTGACGTCCACACTGCAGGAGGCGGAGTTCTATGCCACACACGGCTTTGATGACATCCTCTATGGCTACCCTTTTATACCTTTTCACCTGCCTAGGGTCACGGAGCTCACCAGGTAGGTCAACTCTCTCTCTCTCTCTCTCTCTCTCTCTCTCTCTCTCAAGGTTAGATGAATCGCATAGCCTCACGATTAGGTCGTCTTAGGTGATTTAGATGAAGCAGGGTCTGTATATACACAAATTACCCTTATTCCTGGTTAAGTCCCGTAGGCTGGGTTAAGTTAGGTTAGGACGATTTTTAAGTTCTTTAGGGCAGGTTTGGTCGCACATACGTCCCTTCACAGAATAGTCAGGCTCGTTAGATTGCGCTGGGTTAGTTACGTCACCTCTAGGCTGGGTTAGATTGTTTAGGTTGGGTTGAATTAGTCATATAACTCTAGATAAAATGATTTTGGTTAGTTTATGCCATAGTTACATAACTGAAGGCTAGGATGGGTTTTTTATTTTATTATTATTATTACTCTTATTACTACTACTACTGCTACTACTACTACTGCTACTGCTACCACTACTACTACAATTATTATTATTATTATTATTATTATTATATTTATTATTATTACTACTACTACTACGACTACTATTATTATTATTATTACAGCAGCTACTACTACTACTACTACTACTGCTAATTATTACTACTACTACTGCTACTACTACTATTGTAAGTCTGATATGGCTGACTCACCTGCTTGACTCCCTACAGACGCCTGGAGCAGTTTCACGTGTTGGTGGACTCTGCCTTGGCCGTGGATACCCTTGCCAAGGCCTCCCCTCCCCCCGGCAAGGCATGGTCCGTCTTCCTCAAGGTGGACTGCGGCAACAAGCGAGGTCAGGTCAAGGTCAATAATTAGGTCAGGTCAATTAAAGGAGGGGGAGGCGAAGGATGAGATGGAGGGATGGAGTGGAGAGGTATATGAGAGAAGGGAGTGTAAGCTGGGAGCAGGGCAGTGAAATGGCGGGGGACAGTGCGACATGGAGACGATTTGTTTGTGGCCACCCCTTACGGGATTAAGACGTCTGGCTATAGATGGATAGATTGAATTAGCTTTACAGACAAATATTAGCTACTTATACTAATTACTCTCTCTCTCTCTCCACAAAATAATTACATGAAATAAAATATACAGTATATATATGGGTTGAATATCTACCTTTAAAACCTGGGAATTATTTAACGTGTGTGTGTGTGTGTGTGTTTGTGTGTGTGTGTAAGCTGAACGGAAATAAAAAAAAAATAATACACTGCCTTATAGTCCTTTCACCTCAACTTGGCCCAGGGTTTTGTTCGTCTGCACCTTATTTCACGTAGCTCAGTGGCAGCCTGACAATACTACGGCTCTACATCCTCTACACAGCACTTCTTCATGACTAGCATCATATTCAAGCGTTAATCTCTTGGTGTAACTCAGTACTCAAGATTGAGAGATGGAAATTTTAGGCCAAGTTAGAGTAAAAGGAGTATAGTCACTACAAAATCTATAATATACTGTATAATTATTTCAGGACGCTCACAAACACCTCCTTCTTACCGATTTATTCCTGACTCTGCTCCGTTACTATATTCCTGTTATGCAATCTATGTCGACATTAAAAAGATGTAAGAAGCAGAACAGAGGATGTGAATGGGTAGTTTCGAAAATAAATCGCTAAGGAAGAGGTAATGGGTAGTTTCGAAAATAAATCGCAAAGGAAAAGGTAATGAGTAAGTTCAAAAATAAATCGCTAAGGAAGGGGTAATGAGTAGTTTCAAAAATAAATCGTTAAGGAAGAGGTAACGAGTATAAAAATAAATCGCTAAGGAAGAAGTAATGAGTAGTTTCAAAAATAAATAGTTAAGGAAGGGGTAATCAGTAGATGAAAAAAAAAATCGTTAAGGATGAGGTAGTGGGTAGTTTGAAAAATAAATCGCTAAGGAAGAGGTAATGAGTAGTTTCGAAAATAAATCGCTAAGGAAGAGGTAACGAGTATAAAAATAAATCGTTAAGGAAAAGGTAATGAGTAGTCTGAAAAACAAATCGTTATGGAAGAGGTAATGGGTAGTTTCAAAAATAAATCGTTAAGGAAGAGGCGTTAGGGAGCGTCCTTACCCAGCGAGACTATGGATGTGTACGTCGCCGGTGTAATAATGTACTAAAAGTAATATTTGTGCTTCCCCCCGCAGCTGGTGTGTGGTGGGAGGAGGATGGAGGTGTGGATTTAGCTGTTAGGGTGTGGGAAGCAGCTGGCGTCACCCTAGCTGGTCTGTACGTGCACTGCGGCGACTCATATCACGCTGAACACCACGACAAAGGTGATGTGTGTGTGTGTGTGTGTGTGTGTGTGTGTGTGTGTGTGTGTGTGTGTGTGTGTGTGTGTGTGTGCCCTTCAATATATCTTCATAAATACATACTTTCCTGTACACATGACTCAAGAGCAGTAGATGGTGTGTGTGTGTGTGTGTGTGTGTGTGTGTGTGTGTGTGTGTGTGTGTGTGTGTGTGTGTGCCCTTCAATATATCTTCATAAATACATACTTTCCTGCACACATGACTCAAGAGCAGTAGATGGTGTGTGTGTGTGTGTGTGTGTGTGTGTGTGTGTGTGTGTGTGTGTGTGTGTGTGTGTGTGTGCCCTTCAAAACATCATACATGCATACCTCCACAGATACCTCCAACGCAGTGGCAGGGGCTGGTGATGGGGGCAAGGAGGGTGAGGGAGAGTCGGCAGGATGGGCTGAAGGACCGGACAAAGTTAGAGATCAGACTATAGGTAAGTGGTGTGGTAGCAGTATAGTTTGTATGTTTTATTACAAGGTTTTACTCTGCTACTACTACTACTATTACTACTACAACTACCACTGTTACTATTACTGCTACTAATAACTTCTACTCTGGTGCTGCTGATGTTACTACTTCTACTACTACTACTACAACTACTACTACTGTTACTACTATACTAGCTTTACTCTGTTGCTGATGCTAATACTGCTACTACTACTACTACTCTGTCTGTCTGTCTGTCTGTCTCTCTCTCTCTCTCTTTAAAAAAAAAATGCAATAAAAGTTAAAAATAGAGAAAGATACTTCCGCGTCCGCCGGATGTGCTAACGGCTGATAACGTACGCACCG
>NC_136958.1:40292082-40317082 GCF_032717465.1 Coenobita brevimanus | reverse complement strand
TTATGGTCATGGTGGTGGTGTATGATGATGATGATGATATGAAAGTGATTGTGATGATGTTATGGTCATGGTGGTGGTGTATGACGATGATGATGATGATGATATGAAAGTGATTGTGATGATGTTATGGTCATGGTGGTGGTGTATGACGATGATGATGATGATGATATGAAAGTGATTGTGATGATGTTATGGTCATGGTGGTGGTGTATGACGATGATGATGATGATGATATGAAAGTGATTGTGATGATGTTATGGTCATGGTGGTGGTGTATGACGATGATGATGATATGAAAGTGATTGTGATGATGTTATGGTCATGGTGGTGGTGTATGATGATGATGATGATATGAAAGTGATTGTGATGATGTTATGGTCATGGTGGTGGTGTATGACGATGATGATGATGATGATATGAAAGTGACTGTGATGATGTTATGGTCATGGTGGTGGTGTATGACGATGATGATGATGATGATATGAAAGTGATTGTGATGATGTTATGGTCACGGTGGTGGTGTATGATGATGATGATGATATGAAAGTGATTGTGATGATGTTATGGTCATGGTGGTGGTATATGATGATGATGATATGAAAGTGACTGTGATGATGTTACGGTCATGGTGGTGGTGTATGACAATGATGATGATGATGATGATGATGATGATGATGATGATGATGGTGGTGGTGGTTGTGATGACGGTAATGATGATGATGATGATAATGGTGGTGGTTGTGATGACGGTAATGATGATGATGATGATGATAATATTGGTGGTTGTGATGACGGTAATGATGATGATGATGGTGGTGGTGGTGATGAAGATGATAATGATAGTGATGATGATGATGATGTACAATACTCTTAATGGAAATAATGATGATAAAAGCGCACACACACACACACACACACACACACACACACACACACACACACACACACACACACAACCAATCATTCACGATGACTTAAACATTAACGTCACTTCCACCAAGACAGGAAAATATTATCAAAGTTCCCCCCCAACTCCACCCCTTCCCCCCCAACCTTCCCTCCTCTCCCCACCCCCCGCCCCCTCCGGAAACTGGGCGGAAATGGAGAAATCCTTCCTTGTTTTATGTGATTTATTACTGTTTCTAATTCTCTCTCTCTCTCTCTCTCTCTCTCTCTCTCTGTGCTTTGTGTGTGTGTGTGTGTGTGTGTGTGTGTGTGTGTAACCTCATCCTGCCGCAACACCATAACGCCGAGAATGAGTAATACCAAGACTGTGTGTAATAACCTATTCATTCATACACGTCATTACCACACACACACACACACACACACACACACACACACACACACACACACACACACACACAGTATTGTAAACGCTCACTCAATCAATGATACACACACACACACACACACACACACACATGTATACCAACACATGCAAGGTGCACATGCAATATTTATGCAAGCCGAAACATACACAGCCATGTACGCAATGACGCACATACAACTTCTTTTTAAAAAATCATATTCAGGTACACACACACACACACACACACACACACACACACTGGGCAGCCCGGATCAATCTTATCAGAGAGAGAGAGAGAGAGAGAGAGAGAAACGTCTCCTTCATACCAGTTTCCGTCGCAGAAAAAAGAAAATTAACCATCCACTCAGATAGTTTATTTTCTCCGTACTTACACCGGACGATTTTATACACCTCATAAAAAAACTCGTACTGAAGGGGTTAAGGTCTTTCCTCCCCCCCGTCCGTCTCGAAATATCTCTCTTACGCTGAAAAAAGATGCGTAAGAAGAAATTTGAGACATCGCCAAGAAATTTAACCTCTTACGCCACATCCACCCACACTCACGAAGAAATTACATCACTACGATATTTTATTAGTTACGAGAATTCTAAGTGAGTAATATGTCACTGTCTTCTATCCCCCCTCCCCCTCCCTCCACCCCCACTTCCTCCGCTCTTCCCCCCCTTCTCCCTATTTCCCCTCCCACCCCTCTCTACTCTACTTCTCCCCCCTCCCTCTTCTTCTCCTACTTCCCCTTCCGCCTTCCTCACTCTCTCCCTCTCCTCCTCCACCCCACTCTTCCCCACATTCTCTCCTCCCCCTCCTCTTCCACATTCCCTTCCCTCTTCCCTTCAACTCCCCTCTCCTTCTTTCCCTCCCACCTCTCTCCCCCTTCCATCCCCCCTCCCCACTTCTCTTCCCTTTCCTCCTCCATTTCTCCCTCATCCCTCCTACCTCCCCACCTCCTCTGTCCCCCTCCCATTTCCTGTCACCACCTCCTTCCCTAAAGCCCGCCACGTCACTGGGACTACCTAGATGATGATGATGACGATGATGATGATGATGATGATGAGCCTTGACACAATTACAGCATGTGACACAATTTATGGCACGTGACACAATTTACAGCACGTGACACAATTTGCAGCACGTGACACAAGTTACAGCGTATGACACAATTTATGGCATGTGACAATTTACGGCATGTGACACAATTTAGAGCCTCGTCGTATCGTTCGTATTGTTCATAAAGACTCCAGTATGATTGCATGCGTCGGCCTTGGTCACCTAATGGCGGCTCTCCACGCTGCTCGATCTCTGGCAGCCTGCCTAATCAGTCACTCATCCTTGAGGTCACACTGTAAGATCTCGTCCTACGTCTTTTTCGGTCTGCCTCTCGCAACCCTACCCCTCACTTTCACACTTCTCACTATCTGCACCCAAATGTCATCCCCCATCCTTTCCACATGCCCGAACCATCTCAATCGACCTCT
Organism: Coenobita brevimanus; assembly: GCF_032717465.1. Lineage (NCBI taxonomy): Eukaryota > Metazoa > Arthropoda > Malacostraca > Decapoda > Coenobitidae > Coenobita > Coenobita brevimanus. Next base: position 40,314,277 of record NC_136958.1, on the reverse strand, counting down.
CCCCATCACAACACCAATACACTCCAGTTCCATCCTTCCTCTCAACTCTTCCATCGTAAACCTACCTCCCCCAGGCCTCTCATTCAAGGACGCACTGCACATCCACCTAGTCACTGTCATTTCTGTACGTTTGTGCTTGCAAACATCCTCTTCCTTTACTGGCCAGGTCTCAATATCTTACAGCATTACACTCCTAATATGCCACATACAAAAAGATCCCTTAGCATGGAGGGAGAGCCCTATTGGTGTCAGGAGAGGCAACAACTCCCTCAACTCCCTCCAACCACTCCTTACAGCATCTCTCACGGGAGTCCATTTCTGAAGTCACGTGAGAGAACTTCAAAGCACCATGATAATTTACAGCATCAGACATAATCTACAGCATAATTTACAGCATGTGGCATAATTTACAGCATTTGTGTATCTGTGAAGGCATATAGTTCATTCATTTTAACCTTGCGAAGATACTTAATTTTTTGGTGCCTATTTCTCGCATCTCAGTGGCAGAATAAGGCAGTGTTAGGAGAGTTCTGCATCCCTTCCACGGCACTTCTTCGTGATTAGCAGCATATTCCAGTGTTAATCTATTGCCACAACTTAGCATTCAAGATGAAGCGATGGCAATTTTTCGCCTACTTTAAGTGAACAGAGTATAGGTGGAAAGGGAGGGAGAGAGAGAGAGAGAGAGAAAGAGAGAGAGAGAGGAAGGAAGGAAAGAAAGACGGAATTACTGAATGAAGGACAGAAGAGAAAGAATGAAGTGAAGGAAGGAAAGAAATATAAACAAACAGATAGACAGATAGAAAGATATAAATAGAGATTAAGGAAGGAAAGAAGGAAGGAAGGAAATAGAGAACGAAAGAAAGAAGGAAAGAAAAAAGAAACAGGGAGGAAGGAGGAAGAAAATAAAACAATCAATAAAGACAGGCTGACGTCACGCAGAACAGGACTGAACACCAAGTAAACCTGTTTATAAGTGTTCTCTGTTCAAGGTGAAATTACTGCGCCCTCTCTAACAACCACTCTCTCACCCTAACAATCATTCTCTCACCCTAACTCACTCTAACAATCATTCTGCCTAACCACAATCTAACACTATCTACCTCTGTCTAACTGGCTATCTCCGTCTAACGCTATCTATCTGTCTAACGCTGTCTCCTTGTCTAAAGCTATCTATCTGTTTATCGCTGTCTATCTATCTGTCTATCGCTGTCTATCTATCTGTCTAAAGCTGCCTATCTATCAGTCTAACGCTGTCTATCTATCTGTCTAAAACTGTATATCTATGTCTAAAGCTGTCTATCTATCTGACTAACGCTGTCTCCCTGTCTAACGCTATCTAACTACAATAATTAGCCATCACCTTTCTATCACTGTAACAGCTTATCTAATGCTATCGAACTAGGTATACTTAGAAATCATCACACACACACACACACACACACACACACACACACACACACACATCATCCAATCAGTAGCACTTTGTTTTAAGACGCACGCACGTAGGCCTATCAATCATGTGTGTGTGTGTGTGTGTGTGTGTGGAGAGAGAGAGAGAGAGAGAGAGAGAGAGAGAGAGAGAGAGAGAGAGAGAGAGAGAGAGAGAGAGAGAGAGAGAGAGAGAGAGAGAGCAGTCCCTATACTCGTATCTGCATAAAAATATTTCATCTTTGAATCTGTTTTCTCATCGGTTAAGAAAGTTCCCTAGCACCTTTTCCTAAGCGATTTAATTTAATTATTACAACTAGCTCTCCTCTTCTCTTTATCTATCTCTATTGCCAGGCACATAACAAACAAATCGCCTCCATGTCGCACTGTCCCCCGCCATTTCACTGCCCTGCTCCCAGCTCACACCCCCCTCTCTCAGATACATCTCCTCGCCATCCCTCCATTTCATCCTTGGCCTCCCCCTCCGTCCCTCTGCTCTTCTGTCTTAAGTAAATCTTTCAAGTATCGCCATACTCTGCACGAATAAATTACAAAAAGGATATTAACCAACCACATCCGAAAATAAATCGCTAAGGAAAAGGTATTTAGAGAAGAAGGGCTAATATCTTTCTTCCTTAATTCTAAGCACGGGGCAGACGATTTTATTCTATCTATCTATTGCCAGACGCCTCAATCCCGTTTGGGGTGGCCACAAACAAATCGCCTCCAAGTCGCCCTGTCCCCCGCCATTTCACTGCCCTGCTCCCAACTCACACCCCCATCTCTCATATACCTCTCCACCCCATCCCTCCATCTCATCCTCGGCCTCCCCCTCCCTCTTCCCCCCTCCACCTCACTCACATACACTCTCTTCGTCAGTCTTTCACCCTCCATCCTCTCCACATAGCCAAACCACTTCAGTGTGTTCCTCATAACGCTTCCTATCAAATCCACATCCACACCACAACGCTCCTTTATATCCTCATTCGTCAGCCTGTCTCTCCATGTGACTCCACAGGCTCCTCTGAAATAACTCATTTCCACTGCTCACACTCTTGACTTGTGTCCTTCCAACAACGTCCAAGCTTCACTTCCATACGTTAGAGTTGGTATCACAATACTGTCATGTAGTAACTTTTTCACTTTCATGCTCACTTCCCTGTTTCTTATCACTACTTTCAAAGAATCAGCAACCTTTCTTCGCTGCTGTACCCTTTCAAGCACTTCACCCTCCAAACCTCCATCCTTACTTATCACACTACCCAAGTACTTAAACGTACTCACATTTTCCAATTCCTCACCATCCAACCTCGCTGTACATTCACTGACTTCACCACTCTCAAAGACCATCACTTTACTCTTCCCTACATTCACCTTTAGATTCCGTTTCTTACACACTCTCTCAAACTCATCCACCAAGCCTTGCAGCTCCCCTTCGTCTTCACTCAACAACACAGTATCATCTGCAAACAACAGTACAGGGAGTTTCCAAACACTATCCTCTCTCACCAGGGCCACTCCAACATCCACTACCCTAACTTGTACCTCTTTTATTACCCCATCCATGTACAGATTGAACAACCATGGAGACATGACACACCCTGTTTCAACCCAACTTTCAAAGAGAAAAATTCACTTAGTTCACCATCCACACGCACCGCAGCCTTCGCACCATCGTACATACTCTTCACAGCATTCAACAACTTCCCATCTACTCCATAAATTCTTAACACTTTCCACAATCCTTGTCTATCCACCCTGTCATATGCTTTCTCCAAATCCATGAAAGCTGCATACAACTTCTTTCCCTTCTCTAGAAACTTTTCCACTAAAGATCTAAGAATGAATATCTGATCTACACAACCTCTTCCCTTCCTAAAGCCTCCCTGTTCTTCTCCAACTAATTTCTCTGTTCTTTCTCTAACTCTGTCAATAAGTATCCTACCATACACTTTTCCTATTATACTAAGAAGACAAATGCCCCTATGATTACCACACACTTCTTTTTCCCCTTTTCCTTTGTACAAGGGAATAATTATACCTGACTTCCAATCTTCCTGGACTCTACCTTCCTCCCAGGCCAATCTGCACATCTTCCACATCCATTCTACTATTATCTCTCCCCCATGCTTCAGCATTTCACCACACACTCCATCAATTCCTGGGGCTTTCCCCGATTTAACTTTCTTCATTGCTTCCACAACTTCTATCCTACTGATTTCTTCCTGTCTTCTCACCTCCCTCCTTCTCCCAGCCATTCCCCAGCCACTTATACTCGCATTACTTCCATCCTTTTGTTTATTTTATTTTATTTATTTATAACAAGATTTTTTTTTTAAGTGTAAATGAGACCCCTCGTAATGAAGGGGTTTGTCTCCATATACATATTTGTAATGCTTTATTATTATTATTATTATTATTATTATTAGTAGTAGTAGTAGTAGTAGAAGCAGTAGTAATAGCAGTAGTAGTAGTAGTAGTGGTGGTGGTGGTGGTGGTAGTAGTAGTAGTAGTGGTAGTATTATGATGATGATAAAGACAATGATTACTACTACTACAATCACCACCACCACCACCACCACCACCACCACCACCATCATCATCACCCTCGTCACTGGCTTAAGAGACAATTTTATACACATCCAGCAAGGTCAAAATCCATCACAGTTTCACTATACAAACACCCTTAATGGATTCTGGACAGCGATCAGATATTTACCTGGGGACTCGTACTGAAGAGGTTAGGCCAGGTGAAGTCCCGCAACTTTCTCTCCCTCCCAGTGCAGTTCCCCCTCCCCCCCTCCCTCTCGCCTCCTCCTCCATGTACTTCACTTATTTCCTCCTTTTCTCCTCTCCGTCCTTCACTATCTTCCTTCTCTCCTTATTTCACTCCTTTCCTATTTCCCTCCTTCTCCTCTCCGCCCGTCATTTCTTTCCTCCTTCCCTCCACCTTCTCTCCTCCCATCACTTCTTTCCTCCTTCCCTCCTTCTCTCCGTCCTTCACTTCTTTCCCCCTTCCCTCCTTCTTCTCTCCGTCCTTCACATCTTACCTCCTTCCCTCCGCCTTCTCTCCGTCCTTCACTTTTTTCCTATTTTCCTCCTCCTGGTACTTCAAATCCTTCCTATTTTCCTTTTCCTTTCCACACTTTCCTTCTTTCCTCTCTCACCGATACTAAAGAGGTTGCCTTCACGTGGTGGCACTAGACGGTCGGATCCGATGCCGGGTATACAAAAGTCCCTCAACTCCCTATCCGCCAAAAGCAGGATGGTGGACTGCATGAGGAGAGTATGTTTAGTTTGCAGTTCGTCGGGTTCATATTCAGATGCGTCTACTACTACTACCATTACTACTACTATCACTGCCACCATCAGTACTACTACTATTACCACCACCACCACCACAACTACTACCATTACTCCTCCTCCTGCTACTAACACCACCACCACTACTATTACCACTACTTCTCCTCCTTCTATTACTACTATTTCTCCTCTTACTACTACTGCTATTACAACTCCAGCGCAAAATGGGAATCAAAACTATCAGACAGGCTAAAAATAAAGAAAAAACTGGAAGAGGGTAGGTCAGAAATAAGGCAAAGGCTGTGAAACGAAAGACAGCTAAGCACTGTTATGCAGGTGCGTATTTGAAATGAGAGGCGAGTACTATACCGACTGAGCCACAGAGACGCCTTAGACACGTGCTAGACGAGGCCATCCCTTCCTCTTCAGGATATGAGAGAGAGAGAGAGAGAGAGAGAGAGAGAGACAGACAGACAGACAGAGAAGCGGTTAATGGCGGTGTGTGGCATCTGCGCGGGAGGAGGCGGCAGGAAGGGGAGTGAGTGTGAGTGCGTGTGTGTGTGCGTATGTATGAGTCGCGGACACGGTGCACACACACACAGGACTCACTTCAAAGTCACACAGGTGGAGAGACGCACAGACCACGACTCTCCCTCATCCTCAGTTTTTAAAAATCTCGTAAGTTTTTCATTGTAACTTACGGCCGAATTTTGAGAAGGTAATTACCCCCCTCGCCTCGCCACCGTAAATCTACTAACTCCAGGAACGTGACTGCTAACTTTTGGAACGTGCGTAACTCACTTCACTTCAGGAACGTAGGTAACTCTGCTAACTTCTGGAACGTACGTAACTTGCCAACTTCAGGAACGCATGTAACTGCTTACTTCAGGAACGTACGTAACTCTGCTAACTTCAGGAACATATGTAACTGCTAACTGCTGGAACGTACGTAACTGCAAACTTTTGGAACGTAAGCATGCTAACTCTCGGAACGTAGCGGGAACGTGAATCTACAGGAACGTAACTAAACTCCGAAGTTACAACGTGCATCTTCAAGTGCAACTCATCCTTCACGTGAAATTTAAGGTAACGTGGTCAGTGTATACCCAGAAAGTAGAAAAGGGGAGGGGGTACTTTTTTTTTTCATTCATCTGTGCAGTCCATGACAGGCGACCACAGCGAGTGTATACCCAGAAAGTAGAAAAGGGGGGGGTACTTTTTTTTTCATTCTTCTGTGCAGTCCATGACAGGCGACCACAGCCAGCCCGTACAGCTGGGGGGTTATGGGGTGGGCGCTCTAAGCCCCCCCTGGAGAAAAATTTGCATTTTGGCCAATTTTGTAATCATTTTGAAGCCATATGGAATGGGTGTACGACATAAATATGGCATATTCTAAAGTCATTTTTAAGTACCCCTCGGTACACCACTGAACGTGGTAGTAAAAGGATTTACATAATTTTCACGTATTTTTTTTCCACGTTTCTGCTTACTTCACGTAGCTCATTGGCAGAATACTACTACTGCAGTTCTATATTCCTTCCATTGCACTTCTTCGTGACTAGCATCATATTCTAGTGTTAATCTATCGTTACCATGAGAGAGAGAGAGAGAGAGAGAGAGAGAGAGAGAGAGAGAGAGAGAGAGAGAGAGCTTAGTCCTTAGAAGTGACCTTTCTTATGTGGGTTAAGACGAGAGAGAGTCAGCTTAGTGACCTTTTTAATGTGGGGTAAGATACGGGAGAGAGAGAATTTTTAGGCCAAGTTAGAGTCTAGTAGGAAACAAAATTTAGAAGCATTACTCCATTACCGGGTATTCGTAAGTCGTAAAGGGTTCCCTAACACCTCTCCTCTAGCTACTCATTCTGCATATTTCACCTTAATATTCTCTCCTATGTTTATATATTAATTTTATCGACATACTTTCCATCAGTAACATGGAAGATAATACTGAGGCAGAATAAATAAATAACTGGGGCAGGATAAATCGGTAAAGAAGTAGTGTTAGGGAATTTAGACACAATAGGACCTCAACCTAGCTAAAAAAAAAATTTTCTCGCGCGCGCGCAGTTTAACTCGTCTCCCTCACGTGTAGGTTCTCTCTCTCTCTCTCTCTCTCTCTCTCACGTGTAGACTAACTCTTATCTCACGTGTAGTTTTGAATCACCTGTACGGGTCTGTAGTAGAGTTTGACTCTCTCAAGAAGGGGCACTCCTAATTACTCTCCCTCCCTCTCTCTCTCTCTCTCTCTCTCTCTCTCTCTCTCTAGGTCACTCCTAAGCCGATTAGTTTCTCTCAGGGTCACTCCTAAGCCGATTAATTTCCCTATCTCTCTCTCTCTCTCTCTCTCTCTCTCTTAAGCAGATTAATGTCTAACCCTCTGAGCGAGTTATTAATTTCACTCGAAAGCCTGTTTGTAGTAGTAGTATTGTAAAAAAAAAAAAAAAAATAGTAGTAGTGGCGGTGGTGGTGAAGGCTTTTTTTTTTTTTTGAGGAAGAAGGAACCAAGTATTAGTATTATTAGTAGTTGTAGCAGCAGTAATAATAATAATAATAATAATAACAATAATAATAATTACACATGCGTCATTACCGGAGACTGCAACATGATTAAACCAATTCATTTACCTCTATCATTAATTTGTATTCCTGAACATCAATAGTTTCATATTTCAAAGGAGAAAGTTCTGAGAGCGTGAGACACAGAATTTAGCAAGACTGACCTGAAAATGGGTATACGAGAATTAAAAAAAAAAAAAAAAAAAAAAAACGCGTGATATATTTTAGGCTCGTAAAATTATGTAAACTTATTTCTATTAACGAACATAGAAAGTCTTACATCATGAAGGAAAAAGTTGAGAAAATAATACGGCACACCAAATTTTCGCAAAGTTTGGCCTGAAAACGAGCCTACGAGTATCAAATTACTGGAACATGCGTGATAAATTTTAGACTCGTAAAAATCGTGTAAACAAAGAATTCATATTTATCTTTACTGACGGATATTAAAATCTTCATGAGTCAAAGGAGAAAGTTTTAAGAGCATGAGAGACCGAATTTCACAGTCATTTATCTTTACTAACGGATATTAAAATCTTAATGAGTCAAAGGAGAAAGTTTTGAGTGCATGGGAGACCGAATTTCACAAAGACTGGCCACTTAAGGAAAAGCACAGATCATTGAAACGGCCATGATGAATTTAGTCGAGTAAAAACGGCGGGAATTTTAAACTTTCATGGTGAGTATAGGTGATAGTAAAGACAATGAATTTTGAAACACACACACACACACTACTAAAATATTCATCACTGCATTGTCTTCTAACAGGCAGGAGCGGCACGCACTTTTAAATAATAACTTAGCGACTTCCTAACACGCACCTCTTCACTGACTCACCCCAATCACGCACTTTCCGTTAAAAGAAGCTTCATTTTTAACACACTTCCCGCTACAGGAACTTAACACTAACAGACACACTAACACTCTCCATTCACACACTACATGCCTAACACACTCTGCTTAAAGATACTTAGCACTTAAACGCACTCTCCACTGACGCAGCAGCCAAAAGAACCATCAACACGCACTTTACAGGTAGAGAGGTGGCCTGCAGTCCTAACAGACCCAGGTTCGATTCCCGGCTGGGGCAGGGAACAGTTTAAGATTTGAATTTCGTAAAAACAGACTTTACTGATATACCAGAAGACCCACCATTAAATATACCCCTCCTAATACCAATACACCAGTCCTGTATGAGACAGTCCAAGCATGTATCAATACGGACGGTGGGTGTTAGCGCCGAAGTGGTGATATGTGGAGGTGTGTGGTATGTAGGACTACTGGGCCTTGGGAACGGACTGTGAAATTTATGCCCAGAGCCGAAAAAAAAAAAAAGTAAGCTCCTCTTGTAGGATAGCCCAAACAAGCACTCTCTCTCTCTCTCTCTCTCTCACACACACACACACACACACACACACACACACACACACACACACACACACACGAACATGCACTTTCTCGTCACCATTAGCATGCACACTTTCGTCTTGAGTATTTTTTCCCCTTCACTGACGCAAGCACACTAACTTTCTCCTGACCGCACACACACACACACACACACACACACACACACACACACACACACACACACACACACACACACAGTAATAATGGCCAGTCTGCGCTACAAGGAAATAATCTGCAAAAGAATTAAAATTTGGGCCAAGTTAATGAGAACTATAATAAAAAAGGCAGGCTACTGATGAATATTCTAGTGAAGAGTGTGTGTGTGTGTGTGTGTGTTTTCTGTATTAAGGGCCACCCAGCCATATCCAAAAATAAATCACCAAGGAAGAGGTGTTAGGAAGCCTCCTTACCCGACGAGAACACGCGTCCTTGTATCTTAGGGCAGTAGATAAGAACCCGCCACAGGCTCGAAGGCCAAGTTTCGGAGATGAGCACCGTGGCTAGGAGCATTATGGAATCTGCCAGCTTCTTTACTTTTATTTATTTATTTAGTCTTTACCGCTCCTGTTTGTATTTTTTTTTAAATTTAGTTTTTACCGCTCTATGATTTTATGCAGCTTCTGGCAGCGACGAGAGTTACGGAAAAGTTTCACTCCCTCATTTCGAGAAAACTGAACTTCTATGAATAATCTGCAGGCAGCGAGAATAAACAACGATGTCATTCATGGCTGTGAAAGGGTTAACTCATATCCTGCCTTCCCCCCGCTGGCACATAACGTTTGCCAGATCCAAAACTATAAATTCAAACTTCTAAGCTTCTTTGCATAATCCGGAGGCAACGAGAATAAACAGTGATGTCATGGCGGTGAGAGGGTTAACTCATATCCTGCCTTCTCCCTCCCCAGGCCTCATAACGGTTGCCAAATTTAAAACTACAAAATAATAAACTCGCTCTCAGAAACAGCTAGTATTGTCAAGTGCAAAAGTCTCCAGAAACTCGCTAGAATTGTCATCAAATTATTGCTAAAACTTTCAAAGAAATATGCAGAAAACGGCTAGATTTCTCACCAGTACACTTGGCGTTAGATGAAGGTTAATAACAACTCGTCACCCTCGTAAACAAACTGCCTAAATCATTTTTCGACGATTTCTGGATTTTTACCTAAACCAATTCTTCATCATGTGGCGCACCTTCCGCATGAAAAAGCATATGAATGTTTTTGTCCTTCTATCAATAAGTTATAAAAGGATAAACACTGAATTAATATGAGAATTAAGAAAATGATTTTTTTTCTTGATTTCCCGAAAAGTAGAAAATATGACTTAGGCAGTTTGTTTATGAAGGTGACGAAATACAAACTTACTTTGAAAAAAATCGCCAGAATGTCGCTGAGAGAAAAATAAAATCGCAAGGAAGGCTCTGTAATCACCGTAATATTGCCAAAACTTTACCGAAATCTCTTTTAATAGTTAGATTTCTTCCCGCCAAACTTGCCACTAGATGGAGGTTAGTATCTAGATATAGCGAGAAAACGCTAAATTGGCAACACTAAAATGTCACGGGGTCTGTCACCGCCCCCGAGAAGTTCGTTGCCATTCCGAACCTGCGTTTCTAGGAATACTGTACTAGTTAAAATAGTGTAATTCTAACCGCCATTGTTAGATGTTCTAGTGACGTCTAGTGGTGGTAAGTCCTTCAGTCGAATACAGTATGTATTTTATTATTATTACTGTCGTTCTTATTTTTATTCTTTTGATTATTATTTACCATCACCACCACCATTACTACTACTACTACTACTACTACTATTGTTATTATTGTTGTTACTTAGAGGAGGAATAAGAGTACTATGACAATTTCTCTCATAGCACTTCTTCGTGACTGGCATCGCATACTATAACGCTAAATAAAACCTACACCCTTATTACTCTAACTTGGCCTAAAATTGCCACCTCTCCGTCCTGAATGCTTTAGATGTAGCTATAGATTAACACTAGAATCTCATGGTAGTCACGAAGAAGTGCTATGGAAAGGACGAACAGCCGCAGCATTGTCTTCTGCTAGGCAACGTGAAATAAGATGCAAGAGGACGAAAATCACTAGAATGTCATGCTAGTCACGAAGAAGTGTTACAGACTGATGTACAGCCGTAGTATTGCCCCTTTCCGCTACTCAGGTATATGCTAGTCACGAAGAAGTGCTGTGGGAAGGCTTGAGAATGTTTGTGAATAGGCGGGTGAATTTAAGAGAAGTAGTGTTGCTCCCTTTCTTATGCCGTGCTGTCTGTCAGGTCGGTATGGATTCTCTCTCTCCTCTTTCTCACTCACTCACCCCGCTCTCTCTCCCCTCTCGCTCTTCTCTCTCTCTTTCTTTCTCTTGAGGAAGGGAGTACTGCTTGTCTCTCACTCTCTCTTTACTCTCGCGCGCTTCCCTCACCCTCCCTCCTCTCTCTCGCTGCCGACTCTCTTTCTGACGATGACTCCATCTCACTCTCTTTCTCGCTCACTCCCGCCCTCGCTCTCAGCTGGCCGTTCACACACACACACACACACACACACACACACACACGGCTCTCTCCTAAACTGAATACGGCTACTTATTATCATTCTGCAGAGTATGGTGATAAAAGAATGATTTATATAACTGGAGAGGTTTTGTTGGCGTGGTCATAGAAAATAATAAATAAATAAATACAAAAACCGAGCTTCATCCTACTCTATTATTATTATTATTATTATTATTATTGATATCACATTATTATTACCACTTATTATTATTACTGGTATCATTCTTCTTATTATTATTATTATCATTATTATTTGTTATTATCACTATCACTTATTGTTATTATTATTATTACCGTAGTTTATTATTATCACTATTATTATTATTATCAGTTATTATTATTATTATTATTATTATTGTAAAGGTCTTCTGCGCAATAGGGTTTGAACGTTTGCCCGTGGGTTGTGTGATAGTCTGGCTTCCTGCAGATAAAAAGTACAAGCTGGCCCACTCATCTCCCTCCCTCCCTCCTCCAGCACCATCCCAAACTCCTGTTCCTATGCGATTTATTTTGCTTATTACACTTTCTTCAACATAATCCTCTTTTCACTCTTCCCTAACACCTCTTCCTAAGCGATTTTGTTTGTTACACCTTCTCCAACATAATCTTCTTTTCACTCTTTCCTAACACCTCTTCCTAAGAGATTTGGTTTGTTACACCTCCAACACGATCCACTGCTGACTAAATTTTCCTAAACACCTCTTCCTAACCGATTTATTAACATATTACACCAACACGATTTCCTTTTGACTAAATCTTCCCTAACGTCTCTCTCTAAGCGATTTATTTTGCTTATTACACGTTCTCCAACGCGATCCCTAACTCCTCTTCCCAAGCGACTTAATTTGCTTATTACACCTAAACCATCCTATTTTGACTAACTTCTCTAACACCTATCTCTATGCGATTTATTTTGCGTATTACACCTACACGATCCCCTTTTATAACTTGGCCTAAAATTGTCAGTTAAGGAATCTCCCTAACACTTCTTCCTAGGCGGTTTATTTTCCTTGCATCTTACCGTCCTTTTCTGTTATATAAATCCTTCCAATATCCCCATATTCTGCATAAATAACGTACAAAATTATATTAACCAGCCATATCCAAAAATAAATCGCCAAGGAAAAGGTGTTAGGGAGCTGTGTGTGGTAGCGGTGGAGGTGAGTAGGATGGATGGCGTCTCAAGGTTTCGATTTATCACAGGCTAAATGGCAACCAGTCTCGCCTTACTCGTCCCCTAACACCTCTTCCTTAGCGATTTATTTTCCACCCCCCATTAATAACCTCTTTTTCCTTATAGCTTTTCCTCAGCGATTGATTTTCCAAACTACCCATAAATATTTCCTCTTTTTTCCCTATAACTTTTCCTTAGCGATTTATTTTCCAGACTACCCATTAATATCCTCCTTTTCCCTGTAACTTTTCCTTGGCGATTTATTTTCCAAACAATTAATATCCTCTTTTTCCCTTGTAACTTTTCCTTAGCGATTTATTTTCCAAACTACCCAATAATATCCCCTTTTTCCTTACAAGTTTTTCTTAGCGATTTATTTTCCAAACTACCCATTAATATCCTCTTTTTTCCTTACAACTTTTCCTTTGCGATTTATTTTCCAAACTATCCAGTAATATCCTTTCCCCCCCCCCCTTCAGATATCTTTTTAATACTGACCTAGACTGCATGAAAAACACATCATAATATAGGAACCGAGCAGAGTCAGGAATAAATCGGTAAGGATGTGGTGTTGAGTAAGCTTCCTACCCGCACCTGAATACCGCCCAGAAACCAGGCTCACGAATATTCACTTACATTACCTCTCTCTCTCTCTCTCACACACACACACACACACACACACACACACACACACACACACACACACACACAGGTAACTTTTTCAATAATAAGTCAGTCCCAATAAAATGAACAAATCAATATGTCGAATGGGAGAGACTCGGTTATACCTTTTTCTAAGCGATTTATTTTGCTTATTACACCTTACTGCCTTATTCTGTGTTAAATAAATCCCTCTAATACTGCCATAGTCTGCATATATAACGTACAAAAAGATATTTACAAGCCACATCCAAGAATAAATCCCCACGGAAACGGTGTTAGGGGAGCCTCCTTATCCTACAAGACTAGGAACCTTGGCCAGCGTCTAGAGATAACGATAAGGAAGAGGCCTAAGTCAAGTGTGTTAGGCATAGAGTGTTATCTGTGTTATCATATACTCTAAATGTACTATCATGTACATTTATATACTTCCTGTACTCCATAGCGACAGGATTGGTGGTGGTGATGGTGGTGGTGATGATGATGATGAGGAGGAGGATGCAGATGATATGATGATGATGATGATTAGGAGAAGGTATGTAAATATGATGATGATGATGAGAAGGATGTAGATGATATGATGATGGTGATGATAATGATGGTGGTGGTGGTGATGATAAGAAGAAGGATGAGGAGGATGTTGATGATATGATGATGATGATGACAAGAAGGATGATGATGAAGTAGATGATATGGTGATGATGATGATGATGATGATGGTGGTGGTGGTGGTGGTGATGATGATGATGATAAGAAGAAGGATAAGGAGGATGTAGGTGATGATGATGATGGTGATGACAAGAAGGATGATGATGAAGTAGATGATATGATGATGGTGATAATGATGATGGTGGTGGTGGTGGTGGTGGTGATGATGATGATAAGGAGAAAGATGTAGATGATATGATGATGGTGATAATGATGATGATTATGATGATGGCTAGGAATTATCTGGTGTACAAGAGCAGTTTACGTTACCCTGTTTACGACCTCCATCACTTACACTCAAGTTATAACTCGAATTCCTGAGGCTGAGGCGCAGTTACGGACACACCCAAGGACAAAACGGAACACGAGACAGCCAAGGACGCAACGGACCGCCTCGTCAGTCTGGGCTTCCGAACACCTCTTCTTTAGCGATTAATTTCCGTTTCGTTTGTGAATATATCTACTTCATTTTATTTTTAGATTTTCGTCCTTATGCAACTTTCAACATACTCTCCACAGCACTTCTTCGTGACTAGCACCATATTCTAGTGTTAATCTACTGATACAACTCAACATTCAAGATGGAGAGATGGCAATTTTACGCCAACTGAGCGTGAACAGAGTATATTACCTTAGATGTGCAATATGTGGTAAAAAAAAAAAAAAAAAAGCGCGCGCGCACACACACACACACACACACACACACACACACACACACACACACACACACACACACACACACACACACACACACACATACACACACACACACACACACACACACACACACACACACACACACACACACACCCATATAAGCAAGGGCAGTATATGTGGAAGTGTAATGTCTCGGGTGTAATATCTCACACACACACACACACACACACACACACACACACACACACACACACACACACACACACTTGCCGGAGCTGCAATATTGGCCAGGACGAAGAACCATGATTTATTTTGGCCGTCTTTCATTTTCCTTTTTTTTTTTTTTTTTTTTTTTTTGTGCACCCCCTTCCCCCTCCAATTACGATTTTTTTTTTTTAGTATATTGTAAGATTTAAGCAGGTATTCTCGTCGGGTTTTGAAGTCCCCTAACACCTTTTCCTAAGCGATTTATTTTGCTCATTACAACTTATTATCCTGTTCAGCGTTACATCCCTCCAATTACGATTTTTTTTTTTTTTAGGTATATTGTAGGATTTAAGCAAAAATTCCCTTCGGGTAATGACGCCCCCTAACACCTTTTCCCAAGCGATTTATTTTGCTTATTACACCCGTTTTGCGTTACAACCCCTCCAAGTACGATTTTTGGGGGGTATATTGTAAGATTTAAGCAGGTATTGTTATTGGGTAAGGCAGCCCCTTAACACCTTCTCCTTAGCTATTTATTTTGCTTATCACTCCTTTACATCGTTTTCTGCGTTACAAAAATTCTTCCAATATCGCAATGTGGTGCCTGAGTAACCAGCAAAAGGATATTAACCAGCTATATCCAAAAATAAATCGGTAAGGAAGAGGTGTTAGGGAGCTTAGAGTGGATAACTGGTGTAGGATTAACTGAACTACTAGAATAAGACAAGGATAGTAAAGAATGAGATTTTTCAATGCAACTGACCTCTCTCTCACTCCCTCTC
Organism: Coenobita brevimanus; assembly: GCF_032717465.1. Classification (NCBI taxonomy): domain Eukaryota; kingdom Metazoa; phylum Arthropoda; class Malacostraca; order Decapoda; family Coenobitidae; genus Coenobita; species Coenobita brevimanus. The sequence continues at coordinate 40,298,826 of NC_136958.1, read as the reverse complement.
TCTCTCTTTTCTGACTTCTTAAATATTTACAAAATTTTTTATGAAGGTGGAAGTGCGTTAGAGAGAGAGAGAGAGAGAGAGAGAGAGAGTGTGTGTGTGTGTGTGTGTGTGTGTGTGTGTGTGTATTCTCCGTATCACTGTCCTATACATCCTCGTGACATCCGGTTTACACACAATGCATGAAGCGGAACACGGGGATGTGGTGGTGGTGGTGTGGTGGTTGTGGTAGAGGTGGTAGCGGAAGTGTGGGGCAGGTGTGGTGATACTGATGATGACTACTGTAGAATGCGCTCTCTCTCTCTCTCTCCCTCTCATGGGAACAAAATCGCGGGTTCAGCCTTTGGTTCCTTCTTCCCTGCATAAAAATAATGTACTGTATGGTGTGGTGTGCTGTGCATATAGTGTAGTTTGATGTAGTGAGAGGTGTGGTGTGGTATGGTGTGATGTGGTCTGGTGTGCGTATAGTGTAATGTAGTGAGATGTGGTGTGGTGTGGTGTAGTATAGTGTAGTGTGCGTGGTGTGTAGTGCGGTGCGACAAGTGTGACGATGTGGTGTACTGTGGTGTAAGTATTGTGTGGTGAAGTGTAATGTAGTGAAGTATAGTGTGCTTGGTGTGGTGTAGGTATAGTGTAGTGAAGTATAGTGTGCTTGGTGTGGTGTAGGTATAGTGTAGTGAAGTATAGTGTACTTGGTGTGGTGTAGGTATAGTGTAGTGAAGTATAGTGTACTTAGTGTGGTGTAGGTATAGTGTAGTGAAGTATAGTGTACTTGGTGTGGTGTACGTATAGTGTAGTGAAGTATAGTGTACTTGGTGTGGTGTAGGTATAGTGTAGTGAAGTATAGTGTGCCTGGTGTGGTGTAGGTATAGTGTAGTGAAGTATAGTGTACTTAGTGTGGTGTAGGTATAGTGTAGTGAAGTATAGTGTGCCTGGTGTGGTGTAGGTATGGTGTAGTGAAGTATAGTGTACTTGGTGTGGTGTACGTATGGTGTGGTGTACGTATAGTGTAGTGAAGTATAGAGTAATCGGTGTGGTGTAAGTATAGTGTAGTGTAGTGTGGTGTAAGTATAGTGTAGTGTAGTGTGGTGTACCTGGTGTGGTGTATGTATAGTGTAGTGTAGTGTGGTGTACCTGGTGTGGTGTAAGTATAGTGTAGTGTAGTGTGGTGTACCTGGTGTGGTGTAAGTATAGTGTAGTGTGGTGTAGTGTAGTGTAATATGATTCTTGGTAAGGATGGCAGGCACTCAGGCATGTGTGTTGAACTAGTTAGTAGTTCGTCTGACGTTGAGGTGTGGTGTAGTGTAGTGTGGTGTGGTGTAATGTAGAGTGGTGTAGTGTGGTGTGGTGTAGTATAGTGCAGTGTAGTGTGGTGTGGTGTGGTGTGGTGTGGTGTAATGTACAGTAGTGTGGTGTGGTGTAGTGTAGCGTAGTGTGGTGTGGTGTAGTGTGGTGTGGTGTGGTGTTGTGGTGGGGGAAGTGTGATTCATATATGTCACATGGGTTGGTAGTTCCTCTGACCCTCACACTCTTACGTAGTCAAATTCCACTATACAAGTGTTCACTGACTCACACACACACACACACACACACACACACACACACACACAACCATTACCACCAAATTAATACCTGCATCAATAAACTGCACACACACACACACACACACACACACACACACACACACACACACACACACACACACACACACACACACACATAAACACACACACAACCAACAAATTAAAACGTACATATAACATTAAAAAACAACACACGCAACAAATCAACACACACACACACACACATAAACACACACACATAAACACACACACAACCAACAAGTTAAAACGTACATATAACATTAAAAAACAACACACACACACACACACACACACACACACACACACACACACACACACACACACACACACACACCTTATCACTCCACACCCACTTCCTCACCTGTATACTCTCCACTCCACATCCGACACCAGTCCGTCCACATCGGCTTCACTCTCTGATCCACCCTACCGCATTACCTCCATCCACTCCAGTTTACGTAAGTGCTTATACTCCTTTCACTCCAACTTGGCCCAGATTTTCGTCCTTTTGCAGCTTATTTCACGTAGCTCAGTGGCAAAGACAGTACTGCGATTCTACATTATTTCCGTAGCACTTCTTCGTGACTAGCGTCGTATCCTACTGGTTATCTGTTATTGTGTTAGAGAGAGAGAGAGAGAGAGAGAGAGAGAATGATAGGGCTCTGTACCTGCCATAGCACTTCTTCGTGACTAGCAAATAAAAACCTAAGGGACGAGAGGGAACTATTCTTATGTGCGTTTGTGTATCCCAGTCCAGGATAAGAAGGTGTTATACTCCTTTTACTTAACTTGGCCCAGATTTTCTTCCTTTTGCAGCTTATTTCACGTAGCTCAAAGGGAGAAAAATGACAGTGCTATGGCTCCACATCCTTCCCCTTGCGCTTCTTCGTGACTAGCATCATATTGTGAGTGCTATGGCTCCATATCCTTCCCCTTGCGCTTCTTCGTGACTAGCATCATATTGTGAGTGCTATGGCTCCACATCCTTCCCCTTGCACTTCTTCGTGACTAGCATCATATTGTGAGTGCTATGGCTCCACATCCTTCCCCTTGCGCTTCTTCGTGACTAGCATCATATTGTGAGTGCTATGGCTCCACATCCTTCCCCTTGCGCTTCTTCGTGGCTAGCACCATCTTGTTAGTCTTTCGTTACCACTCAGCATTCAAGATGGAGATGTCAGTTTTAGGCCAAGTTTCAAACCTCAGCTGAGTAAAATCGTCTGGACTGCAAAAGTAAAACGAAAAGTAAGCAATTGGACTGAAGGGATTTAAATATGGCTTCAGGGATTTAAAAATGGCTTCAGGGGTTTAAAAATAGCATCGGGGGTTTAAAAACGGCTTCAGAGGTTTAATAATGGCCTCAGGGATTTAAAAATGGCTTCGTACGTGTACGCCTAATGAACGTCCTAACGATTTTACCGAGAATCTTCACCTGTGGCCACGTACTGATTATTCAAACCGCAATTCTGAATGCTCACCTCCATGCATAAACTAGTGGATGAGATAGAGACATGGGGTCGGTTAAGTAAGCTCCCCAGCACCTTGTCCTAGGCGATTTATTTTGTTTATTACACTTTTCTGTCATAATCTGTTATATATATATATATATATATATATATATATATATATATATATATATATATATATATATATATATATATCCTTCTAACATCACCATACTCTACACAAATACCGTACAAAAGTATTTTAACCAGCCATATCCAGAAATAAATCGCTAAGGAAGAGGTGTTAGGGTGCCTCCTTCCCCGAAGAGAATACGGGTCATGGTGTGGGGAGATTTATGAGGGGAGGGGGGTGAACTGGGGAGAGCGTAGCCCCGTGAAGGCGATTTTGTGGCCACTCCTTACGAGATTAAGGCGTCTGGCTATAGATAGATAGATAGAGACACACACACACACACACATACAGAGAGAGAGAGAATATTCCAACCAAATGACTGGGAACTTTCACTTAAATCCATGTATTCGCCAACCTCAAGAATTTATCGAGAATTTTCGTACATGCCCATCAAATGAAAGCTTTAGTGAACAGTACCGATGTATCGTGAATTTTAGCACGTGTATATAGATCATACAGAATTATAGCACGATGTTAAAGTCTCCCAGTGAGCAGAGTTAAGCGTAGACGTGACCCTGCAATCCACTGGCAAATCCTACAGTAAGAAGCAGACGTGATGGGGAAGTGTGTGGCCTACGTAACGGCGGCGGTGATGTTTGGGTATGAAAACCACCATAAGCATTAGATTACAGTGTTAATGTTTTGTAGGGAGTACTTAGAAATACGTACATGGCCTTTCCTTCCCACGACAGGTTCTACAGTAAGCCGTGGACGTGATGGGGAAGTGTGTGGCCTACGTAGCAGCGGCGGTGGTGTGTCTGGGCATCGGAGCTCTTACCGCTGGCCTCATTGTCTGGTACACCTATCCACAGGAGAACTCTAGCCTCCCCTCTGAGGTAAGCCAGGCCCTTTACACGCATCCCAAGCACAGCACTGGATTTAGAGAACCATCTTTTAAACATCCTTCAACCCCTAAAGCCTGAGTGACGTAAATTTAGGTTCATGTTACTGCTGCTTTCGACTAGGGACAGATTTCTTATAGTCAAGGGGTAATAAGGTCACATCTCGTCCTACTCCTTAAAAAGTCTCCTAAACTGAATAAAATCGTCCGGAGATAAGGGAGAAATAAATGAAAAATAAACCCCACTGAACAAGGAGTTAATATTATAAGTTTTCAGGTCTCAGCCACAGTGGAGAAATTACAGGAAGATTTTAAATTTATTCAAACGTTAACTTAAGCACATCCGAGGCAGAGTAGATTATTTTAAACACACACAAGCAAACACACACACACACACACACACACACACACACACACACACACACACACACACACACACACACACACACACACACACACACACACACACCGAAGCAGGAAGATTTACATAACTAATTTTAACCCCATCCCATACCAATCCCAGATCTCCCCTTTTTTCCCCTTCATTCTAAGCACACCCTTCGAACCAACTGCTCATTCTACTTTTCATTCTGGCATAACCTGACAAGCACTCAAGTCCTCATTCTTTTCTCTCTTCTAACCACACCATTTAGGTCAGTCTTTCAGTCATTCTTTCAATGTTTCTTCCTGCCTTCAGTCTTTCGGTCATTCTTCTTGTCTTCAATCTAACCAAGCCACTCACGCCTTCACTCTTTTCCTCAGTATAACCGAACTCTCATGTCTTCACTCTGTCTCATTCTTATTGCGCCACTCAAAACCACACACTCATTTTCACGCTCCTCTTCATTCTACCACCACTCAAGCCCACTCATTTTCACTCTTCATTCTACCACCACTCAAGCCTACTCATTTGCACTCTCTTCATTCTAACACCACTCAAGCCCACTCATTTGCACTCTCTTCATTCTAACATCACTCAAGCCCACTCATTTGCACTCTCCTCTCCATTCCAACACCACTTCAAATCAATCACCCATTCAGGCCCATTCATCTTCACTCTCTTCATTCTAACACCACTCAGAATCACCCACTCATTCCCACTCCTCCCCCTCCAGAGTCGAACAGCCAAGTGCCACCTCGCCCCCACTACAGGTAACACCGTAGAGGGAACGATCACACTCCACCAGCGCCTGCCTACGGAGAAGGTCAATGTCTCGGGGGTCATCACAGGTCAGTCAGGGGGTCATCACGGGTCAGTCAGGGGGTCATCACGGGTCAGTCAGGGGGTCATCACGGGTCAGTCAGGGGGCTCATCACAGGTCAGTCAGGGGGCTCATCACAGGTCAGTCAGGGGGGTCGTCACGGGTCAGTCGGGGGGGTCATCACGGGTCAGTCGGGGGGGTCATCACAGGTCAGTCAGGGGGTCATTACAAGTCAATCAGCTAAAGTCCTGTCACCTTAACTTGGCCCAGATTTTCGTCCTTGTGCAGCTTATTTCACGTAGATCTGTAGCAGAATAAGACAATCTACGGCTCTATACAGTATCTTCCCCATTTCACGTAGCTCACTGGGAGACAGACAATACTACGGCTCTGTATCATCCTAATTTCACGTAGCTCTATGGCAGAAGAAAATACTACGGCTCTATATCTTCCTAATTTCACGTAGCTTTATGGCAGAATAAGTCAATACTACGGCTCTATATCTTCCTAATTTCACGTAGCTTTATGGCAGAATAAGACAATACTACGGCTCTATATCTTCCTAATTTCACGTAGCTCGGTGGCAGGACAGGACAATACTACGGCTCTATATCTTCCTAATTTCACGTAGCTTTATGGCAGAATAAGACAATACTACGGCTCTTCACAGTCCCTTTCGTATTTCTTGCTAATATACTGTTTTTACGCTAACCTGGCCTAAAATTGCCATCTCTCCATCCTTAATGCTGAGTTGTAACAATAGACTAACACTATTTGACGGCGCTAGTCACGAAGAAGTGCTGAGGAAAGGATGTAGAGTCGTCGTATTATCTTTTTCTGCCACTGAGCTACGCGAAATAAGCTGCAAAAATACGAAAATCAGGCCCAAGTTGAAATAAGAGAGAATTTCTTTTTCCCATCAATAGTTTAAAAATTAGCACAAAGCGACGTATTATTGATAGGTAGGGAGCGTTTTTAGCACTTCTGGGAATAAAGATAGACCAGATAGATGGACAGATAGATAGACAGACTTGTGGGACTGGATACGCTTCTAGCACTTCCTCCATTAACATACTGTATAGAGGTAGATGGATATTCTGTAGATTGATCGAGACAAATATAGATATAGATAGATAGATAGATACTGTTGAACTGGCAGCGTTTCTAGCACTTACTTCATGAACAGAGAGAGAGAAACTTCCCTCAATCTTTTCTTCTTCCTCTGGTGGCGCTGACAATTTCCGCTTTCCTCTAGAGTTTCCCTCGCGTTATTCAAGCACGGCTGGATCTTATGAGGCTGTATTCTCTCTCTCTCTCTCTCTCTCTCTCTCCAAAGCAAGCCACAATATCGTCATTTCTCGGAAGTTTGCATAATTGGCGAAGACTGAAGGAAAAAGTATATATATTTTTAGTTCACTAGCTTCCAGTATTCTCTTTTTCCTACCTGAACATGATGCTAGTC